>NW_011948415.1:11803789-11858065 GCF_000503995.2 Ceratosolen solmsi marchali
TGCCGCGGTGCTCGGATCGATTGCCCATAACGTTTATAACACCGCGTTTCACTGATATCGTCCTGCACCGCCGTCCCCGAACTCGACTCATCCGCTGCTTTTCGCCCTAAGCACCCGCTCTTTTCTTCAGTTCGGGCTCTGGATTTTAAGGCTATAAGTCACTCGCCCCCCCCCCCTCCACCCCCACCAACCTCTCATTTTTATCTACGGTTCTAGCCTGAATAAGAAATGGCATTCGTAGGAGGTTAATAATTTATCGAATTGTATGTTTGCTTAGTGCTTCTCGACTGGTTTCTGTTTCAAATTTTACCCACCGATAGGAGCTTTTTTGTTTTGGAATTTTTTGGTAATTCAATATCTCACGACCGTAATAATTACAGCTTTTAAGTTTGTTCATATATGTTTGATATTAAAGTAATTGCGAGATGAGACTTTGTTCTTTAATTTGAAATGCCATTGAAGGAAGCACGAAGTTCGTTTTTGAAACGATTCCAAGACCTGTGTTTTGGAAATTCATTTCAAATTTTCTCCCTCTTTGCCGTTAAACTGAGCAGGGTATACCGGACCTCTCTCTCTCTCTCTCTCTCTCTCTCTCTCTCTTTGTGTGTGCGCGCACGCATCGCTAAAACATAAAAGCATAAATTGTGAATAAATTTTTGGTCATTAAAACGTTTCGAAAAATATACAATACATATATAAATTTTACGAAACTATATATATTCCAATCATATAATATTTGTCTTATTATAGTAATTATATTCTTTATATTTTGTTGTTCAATTTATTGTAACCGACAATTAAGATGCTCTTGTGAAATTAGCCATTTATATGTTACAATGAATGATTGCTACATTAAGGAACTATTACATACAATGCGTAAAAAAATATAATAGTAATAAATGAATGTAAATGTTTAATTAATCCTTGCGGCTTCAATTAAAAGAAATATTTATTATATTATCCATAATTATCAAAAAATTTTGTACTGCTTATCATCGATTGAAATTTCCTAAATTTCGATTACTAAAATGGCCAGTTTTGTGTAAAACTGCACACGTAACTCACACCGATCTTCGTCAAATTTATTATCACTACTAGTTAGTAATCAAATTGAAATTCAAGAATCACAAAGCAATTCAATTTAAATTATGACATTGTACGGCTCAGATAGTTAAAAATAGGCATTAGAGCACGCATAATAAACGGATAATTTGGATTTTCATTATTATTTGATATTTTTATTACCATTTGATTCGGATGCGAAATTACATATTTTGTCGGAATAGTTTATAAATTCTGTCTCTATTTAACATTAAACAATCGATCGATATGTTACTGCTACGTTGTGTTAAAATAAACAGTAAACTGATAATGTTATTAAACGAGAAATTTAGTAGTAATATCCCAATCACACCAATCGCACGTTTATCTTCTTTTTTTTAATATAATAATAATAATAATAATAATAATAATAATAATAATAATAATGAAGAATTATAGTATGATTAGAGCAAGTTTTTCTGCTACGTTCAGCGCTCGCAGTTAAATTTCAAAACATTCACATATCGAATGCAAATATGCATTCCTTTTATCAAATAGTTTACATGACGCAATGACGCAAAATCCGCAGACTCTATTTCGGTCAAATTTCAAAATGAAATTCTCGAGCGGTCCGCACTGGTACTACGATATAATCCTGTCACGCGTAAATTTGCCATACGAGCTTGTAAGCGAACGCTATAAAAAGAAAGAAAGGAAACGTGTTTCGAGACTCAGATAAAAACGCCCGGATATATTTAACGCCGTCGTTGGTTATTGACTGGTGCACTTGTGCAGGTAAAGGGGTCGTCGAAATCGCCCTAGTAAAGTTGTTCCTCGAGTATCATCAACAGCGCTTATGCTCGCGCGGCCACATTTTCAGCACTGAAGAACCATCGAGGAATCGGTTTTCACCTTCTGTTGTGTTTAGCCATTATTCCAGTCCTGACGCACTTTATACAAATCTCGATTTTGGGGAATCAAGGCAGCGCTGGTTTATTTATAATAATAAGCATTGAAATATATCATATATCTTCAAATTGAACGAGGATAACGGGCAATAATATAAATATATATATATATATATATATATATATATATATGTATAACAAGACTCCATGCGTTATTGTTTAATTCGTTAAGACGTGCAATAAAACAGGTCGCTGTTTATGTGCATGCGCAATCGCGAGCAATTAATAATAATAATTGATAGACTACCGTAAGATTTTATATTTATCAAGTATATGGTAGTTTTATTTGTATTTTAAAAAGTTCCCCTCTTGCGGACATTTAAGAATTATCACAAGTGAAAAGGCGAGATAAAGTTGTCTCTTGCTGTACATGCGAGCCTATGTCGTACATGACATCTTTTTATCCTTTACACGAAGCACGAAGTGGAGAGTATGAATTTCAGGTAGCAGCACTTATCTTTCGATGTTTTTTGCGAGGTCCGTTTGAATAAAGCGTGTAAATGGATTAGAACGGTGGGTTTAGTGTTGACTGTAAGCAAACGAGGTAAAAAAATTCTTGTTGGTATGCCTTGATATGGGAGATGAATTTATTTGATTTATTTGATGAAATTAAATGTGTAAATTTTTAATCATTGTGATTTTAATAAATAATATATATATATATATAATAATAATAATAATAATTTATTAGTGTAATAATAACGGAGATTGTAAAAAGTTAATTGTCATTGACAAGGCTTTGTTGGTTAGAGAATATAAAAAATTCTTGGTATTATTTGATAATGTAATTAGATTTTTTTTCTTTTTACATGAATATTTATTGATAAAATGGCATTCCCAGGCATTTTTCTATTATATAAATTAATAATTATATTAATTTTTATTTTTTATATCTGATAAGTCAAGCAGTTATCTATGTGGTAATATTATCTTTAATCAGACATGTAAGAGAAACAATTTCCAAATGAAATCAACACAATTTTGATAAAGTTATATTTACTTTATCTGTTATTATTATTATTATGTTTATTTTTATTTTATAAAAAATTCTCTGTGAACTGTTTCTAATTATTTCAACGATCTTTATATATTACATAAATTTTTATAGGCATCTAGATGATTGTTGAACTAACTATAATTTTTAAGCTTAATTTAATTTAATTTAATTTAAGCCTTAAATAATTTTGCTATTTATAACGGACGAAGAAAGTGCGATTAAGAAATTGCAAGTATTCTCTGCAAATAAAGTACCTCGTTAATTCGGATATCATTATATTCGATTGGAAAGGGAGCGTGTGAGAGAGAGAGAGAGAGAGAGAGAGAGAGAGAGAGCGTGAGGGAGGGCGTGAGAGAGAGGTAGGTATGAAAGCTGCGAGAAGCTTTCCGTATAATGAATTTTTCGGTATATTTAAAGTAACGGTTGCATAAGAAATTAATTGGATAAACAATGAGAAAAAAAAAATGTTCACTTTTAATTATTGCAATTGGGGTGGCTGCCAATTGGGATTGCTGGTTGGAAAATGCGCGACAATTCGCGTAATTCTGTAATAAAGATCAGGCACGCAAGGTATCGGTGAAAAATAATTTGCTCTCGCCTGAAACGCGTCGCGCATCGTTCAACTAATTTGGCGGCGATCAATCGCTAACAAGCCGTTGTTGTTGTTGCGACGATGGCAATTAAACGGGCGCGAGGAGCGAGTATTATTTTTGAAAAAAGTCCGAGTGCCCAAGAAACATTGAAGGCACTTCGTCTGCATCCAATACCTCGAACCAATTCAGATATGAGGATCGAGTACCGCACGGTTCAGCCATTTAAATTATAGAAAGATTGTACGGGAAACGGAGTGAATCGAGTGTCCTGCGCGCCTCGCTTACGTAATTCGTTCATGTAATACACTCGAAACGAGTTGAATATGATTATTTAATTAATGTGCCAATGTATGGATATGGTTTTATGATTTATAACTTGTAATTAAGAATGCTTTTGTTTTTTAAATCATGCTGCAAATTTTTTATAATTATATATTTGTTAATCGTTGAGTTTTCGATTAAAATGGCATTTACGAGTTTCCTATTGAATTGATTAGCAATCGTCAAAGTGCGAATCTTCGATTTAATTAAAGTATTCAGCATTGATTATCTAATGATCTAAAAGATTCATTTATTTGAAAACACTAGTTTGCATTACAATTACATTATGGGGTATCGCGATTTACGCGAATCTCCAGCTCGAAAGCATATTTTAAATTTAAAATTTTAAATTTTTCGCATTCGTTATTATGTGAAATATGAATGATCACCATGCACCTTTTACAAAAATGGATTTCTAACTTTTTCAATTCCAGCGTTTTCTTGCAATGTTGCTTACTATGAATACGCCCGCAACAGTATATTAGAATATTTCTCTTCTCTTTCTTTTAAGTGTTAAAAAGTTTGAGCTGCATTTGTGTAAATAAGGAGCATTAGATCTGTCGGGGCGCATTTCAAAAGTCTTTTTAATATTAAAAACTCGCGCGAGTGTCTCGGAAAATTCGTCGGAAAACGAATCATCGGTTAAGAGCATGTTCCAAGTGGAAAGTGTACGACGAGCAACGACGAGACTCTTCGTGGCCCTTTAACGCTACTTTTTAAAAATTTTACTCGTTTTGTTGCCATATATTCTTCTCTCTCTCTCTCTCTCTCTCTCTCTCTCTATATATATATATATATATATATATCAAATTTTCTCGGATTACCTTTTCAATGGCCTCGTTCGTAGCACGTTATTCCTTGACTATTTGTGGAAACTCCTTCGGGGACTATACGGGCATCGCGCCAATTCTCTACCTAACCTCTCTAATGCAAAATTATTTGACTTTTTTATCGGAATGAATTCGCTGACTGCAACCTCTATCATTTCGTGTTTCGATACTACTATTTCCGTCAACACATTGCTTTAATTACCTTAATTGAAGTAGGTGCATTCATAAGTTAGCTCGGTCCAACGATTTAATGGGTTTGCAATCCTTCCTACTCAGACTAATAGGCATCAGTGAATAATTAGAAAATTTTAACGTTATACGATAAAATTTCATTTATCCTCTGTCCTAGCGTAATAAACGCATTTTGAATTTAGAGTGTGTCTGTGGAATTAAAAGCATTACTCGTAACAGCTGTGGCAACAATTTATACAAATTTATACAAAGCAATTGAACCGTGAATAATGGAAACCTCCGTTCAAAATTATGCACAATTTTAGCCGTCTGTTAGCCCACGCGTCCCAACGAAACAACAAGGCAAGATGAAAAAAAAAAAGAAAAGAAAAATTCCATAATAAATATTATAAGTCATGTTTATGGGCAAAAAACATAAATTCTATATAGAAGTTTTGAGACGGATGAGCGACTATGTATCTAGAAAAAATTTCACGTACGTTCATTTATCTAAAAAGTCAAGTTACAAGCACACAAAGCTTATTAATATTATTGTCATAATTGACAATTGGCATCGGGATATCGTGAATATAATAATCTCAAGTCCGTTAACAAATTGGCCAGATCTGCTTTGAATGAAAACGATTAAGAAACACGATGACATCAGAAGCAAGTAGCCTTTATTCATGCTAAACTCTATTTCATCATAAGCACCGCAAAACATTACTTTCGAGTCGCTGCTTACAATTTATCTATCGAGAATTCATGTTTCTTGGCTATTAACAGGATTGCTGAGAAAACAGGTCCCCGGCAATGCTGTGCGACAAAGAAAAAGAAAACCACGATGCAACTCGCCGCCTCTCAGCCACGTCGCGGAAGCCTTTCCCTCTGTGTTTACGGATGTTTTGCCGCCGTTTTTTTTTCCTCGTAATTGTGCAAATACATAGTCGAGCGTATCGCAAAGAGCGACAAGTGCTTTATCTCGAGCTCACGACTGCCCCGGAGAAATGTGCTGTAAGAGAAACGTCGTTTTGTGTATAAGCCGAAAGCTTCCTACACTATACTGCGCTCGAACGCTTCTTTGCCCAATACGGCTATTAACTTTTTCAATATTTGCTTATTTTTTACACAACGTCACCACCGAATTTTCGGCACATTATTCGATCGATTTGCATAACCCGGATAACGGATACTCTGAATATTCGATAAACTTGAACATTGAAGAGGGTGTGATCATTAGTAGCAAGATAAAGTCACCACGAAGACTATAAACTATAACTAATTGTAAAAAAAAAAAAAAGAAAAAAAGCTTTATCGTTCGTTAAAGAAGAAAAGTGATTAAAAGCGAATAGGAGGCTGATCGAATGAAAGCAAATTAATATATCTAAAAGATCCCTCTATATTTATCGTAGCTAATCAATTACTGTCTAATCGTTATTCAGACGAAAATATAAATCGACCTTGACTCCACTTTTCCCTCGAGAAATATCCCATAATTTTCCAGCGTCTCTGAAAATTAGCATCCATTAGAAATGTGCGCTCCGTCGCTATAAAAGCTACGTATATAAATTTTAGCCTTTAAAAACTCGATATCTTAATCGAGGGGATTTCTATCTAACAGCATAATTTTCAGATAATATAAATTATTTATAATATGTTGATGTATGTCTCGGATATAGGTTGTGTTCAAGGCACTCTGATTCTTCATTAAATTAACGCCCCCGTTGCTTCGAAGAAATTGAAAAAAGTCAGCCACGTTTTCAATACGGATAATGGAAAGATTCCCAGACAATCGACCCATTTCCCACGGCGCTGACGAACAATAAAGACCCAATATTACGCGTCTGATTGAACGAGATCAATGCACGCGCCTTATCTTATAGTAATGGATTGATCGGTAATTCGCCCTTATTCTACCAGAAGCAAGTGCATCGCGCATACGAAGAGTGACATATAAAGTAATAAGGAAGAAGCTGACAGAAGGGCCGACGTGGCTCGATCGAGTCGATTGGTCTTTCCCAGGAGGTGCGCTTACGCACGCGAATACGAATGAAAGTTATGCACGCAGAGTGAGTGAGTGAGTGAGTGAGAGAGAGAGAGAGAGAGAGAGAGAGAGAGAGACGCGTGGGAGGAGGCCCTCTTAGTCTGTGCGATATCCCGCAATCGATGTTGCGCTGCTGAGTGGACCGTAAGAGGGAAATCGTGCGCCTATGTGCGCGTTCGTTGTGCCGGTGGCGAATGGGCTGGCTGGTAGGTGGGCGGGTGGCATGGTAGGGGGGAGGGAGGGGTGAGGGTGAGGAGGGGTGGCGCGGAGTGCGGTAGCGTACACCGATGCTCTTTTAAACTCGTTTCGTTTAATTGTCGCTGTTTTTGTTTTCCTGGTTTTGAGAGCAAGCGTTGCGCAAGCGCGAGCCGTTGCTAATTGAATTTGAATGGAGGCGTTTGCGAGTGCGTGCAATACGTAGCGGCAAATACTTGTTCCTGAATAATCTATTTACATTCGTGCAATATGAGCGTTTGATGGATCGATATTATAAAACGCAATTTCGTTATAACAATGCATAGAAGGAAAGCTCTTATTTTATTTAAGCGAACCTTTTCATTCCTACGTGTTGAAATAGAATTCAAAAAGAAGCCAAAGATCATTCGAATTTCATATTATGTATTCGTATTATAAACAACATGATATTGCTTGATTTTATTTTTGGCTTAAATGGGCGTGGAAAGATTTCATTCTCGATATAATCTTATTTTAAAATCGTAAGTCAGTAGAAAATAGCTGCCACTTCAAATTGCAGTAATTTTTATAATGACGTATAAATCATTTTTTATCGTGGTCTAAAAGATCTTAAGAGTATTTGGACATTAATGGCAATATTTGAAACAAATTTCATTTCGTAAAAGTTCCGTATAATATTAACCTTAACCCATTACATAGCAACTTGGCGATAAAGTTTTATCACCCGTCATTTTCACCGCCTATTTACTAATATACCTTATATTGACTTAAGAGCTCGTTCTTACTTATTATGCCCTTAAATATCTACTATACATGCACTAAACATTAATTTTGTTAAAATATTTGTACAGCGTGCACATTTACCGAGCGATAATGAGCCGAATGTCACTGCAATAAATTATCGAAAAACCTTAAATTGAAGTTGGCGCTAGAAGTATTGACTTGTGCTTGAGAGAGACACACAATGATTGCATGACTCGACGTTTTACTTACTTGCCTACTTTTCTCTCTGTTTCTCTCTCACCCCCCCCCCTCTCACCCCACCCAACTCCCACCTCCCACCTCCCACCACCCACCTCCTCCCGCCGCTACACTCCACCACTTGCTCTCTCTGACTCTCACTCCTACTATTTTGCTTTGGTTTTTACCTCTCTCTCTCACCTTTTTTTTTCTTCGTCTTGTGCATTTGTTTTTTTTTTTTACGACACTCAAGGTCGCGGGTCAAGTTTGCACTTTGCATGCCTCCGCACACGCTTATATACAAATGTATAGATGTAAATGCACACAGCCGTATCAACGATACCGATACGCCTGTGCCTTTATTTTTCGTGGCTATCGCGTCCGAATATAGAATTACAATATAGCAAATAGCACGCGCACACTCGTAAAAAAAACTTGATTAGTGTTGCCTTTCGAAGTTTTAAGGACCTTATGACGTTATGCAATGGTATTATGTGCATGTATGAGAAATTCATTGGATTGATTTACACGAGCAAATTATAATTAACACTGCAGAAATTAAACCTGTCGTATTGTTTGTCGACGACAATAACTGTTTGAACATTTTATTTCTAAATATTTCAAAATGTCGCATAATTTCTCATAATGTGATGAAATTAGAGAATGTGTGTATTCTAACGTTAATCACACATTGTTATTATAAAATTATTTTATCCAACTTTAAATTGAAAAAAAAACAAAAGAAAAAAGAAACAAAGGAAAAAAGAAAAAAAACGGAGACTAGCTTTGTTGCATTTATACAAATATTAATATTTTTTAAACGAAATTAATATAACATTTGATTGTGAAAATTACAAGTTTATGCTTTTTTATCCGAATGTTATCTTATTTTCCAGACCTTTGCTACATTCGAAAATTATATCGTTGCGGCGTTTTATTTATTTGAATTTAACGATTTATAACCTCTCCAATATTAAATATCGATAATATATAATTAGCAACGTACGGATTGTTAAGTAAAATGAAATATTAATTAAAACTTAGTGCTTGGTGATCTTAAAAATGCTCGTTGAAATAAATTTTCTCACCACCGCAGTTGCGGATGGAACTTTTCTCAAACTTATTACCGCAGATTTCGATGGACTTAATAGAGTTAAAAAAAAAAAAAATATATATATATATATATATATATAATGACCCGATCCAACAATGAATCTAAATGGTTAAAAATCCATCGTTTTCATTCGTTGTCTCTCTCGAAGCTATGGATCGAAGCGTAGAAGAACTTAGTGGAGATAGAAAAAAAAAAATTAAAAATTTACACAAGTTCATAGCTCGGTAGTCACATATGCAAAAGTGTTTTACTCGGCAACGGTTAATTAAAAAAAAAAAAAAGAAAAAAAAAGAAAAAAGCTCCAGGCTCTTGTGTTATATTATGTGCGGGAAGGAGTACTATTTGCTCCTCCATTCGGCTAAATCTACTGATCAAACGATAAACAGACTCCAGGCAGATTGAACGCAGACTCCTCCAGGGGGTGAATTAACATTAAATTTCGATCTTGTGGAGCGACGCGTACGTAATGGCTCGAGGGCCCGATTAATGATGCAGAAGCTCTCGGATGATATTCATAACACGAGGGGAGATGCCGTGCATCTCGAACCACGTGCTTTCACATATCGATCCACAATGGATAGCGGCAGCTCTACCTTGGCCTTTCTTTCTTCAGTAACTTCGTCGTCGTCGTCGTCGTCGTCGTCGTCGTCTCTCTCTCTCTCTCTCTCTCTATCTCTCTCTCTCTCCTTTCCTCACCACCTTGGCTGATTATATTAAAACGCCTTCAAGCCTATTGTTTCTTAATGAAGTTTCTACTTGTGTCAAGAAGGCAATGAGAGCTTGACGAGTGGCATTTTCATATGTGACAGTCATAATGGCTTGATTGGTCGTCGATTCGAGTTGCTGACAGGTACATTTAAGTAACATATTTACGCATTTTGTGATAATGGCAATAATGCCTTATATGGAGATTCAATCAATTGTACAGTAATAATATATTTTGGTCTAAAAATAATAAATATATCACAAATCATAAATCATAAATCCTGTATTTTTATCTTTGTATTTATGAATGCACATTTCTAGTTGAATTAGGAGTGAGAGAAACGTGGCTATCAATACAATTATTTAGCAATAATGATTTTGTCGAATCGACCTCGTCACCCATCACCACAAATTCTGTTGCTGCTATATGAAAATGTTCCCTCGACATTATGATAACTTACTACGCGGTAAATGATTTTAATTAATCAACGCGTAATTGAACAAAGTGAATTTTAAAAAAGTAACAAAGAAAAGAAAAAAAAGAAATACAAAACTATAGCACAATGGTGTGTAATTTTTGTAATTTGTTATTCCTTTGAATTTTGCATTTTGAACTAATATTGTCAGCATTATTGTCGAATTTCGTATTATGATTAAATCGTAATCTTAAGTAGCTTTACACCTTGAACCCATTGTATAATAAAGCGTATTATTTATTAACTTTATCATAAATTGCGCACTTCATTTGATTATAAGCAATGTCTAGTGTTTAATTTGCCATTTAAAGCACGAACATAGAATAATAAATCATTATTAACATAAATAATGAATTTTGAAAATAAACCAATAGATTAATGCTTGTAAAATCGAGGTCGCTTTGTTGAATTAACTTATTACCGGCGTATTTATTAATCGTATCCTATTGTCCAATCATGAAATACAATTTTTTTTAATGCCTTTGCCACCTTTTTACACATCATCCTTTATAAATTGTTGATCGCGAGGCGGTATTTGTGGACCTCCGCATAAATTATTTTCATTTTGTCGAGGTAGAAGTGACGGAGAGGAGATCCAAGTCGACTACTTTCATTACACAGTCGATAAAGCCAAACGTAATTTCGTGTTCGAACAAAACAAAAGCGTTGTAAATATACGGAATGCAAAACAGCAAATACGAGTCCCGCCCATTATTCACCAAAGTCGTCGCATAAGTTATCGTGCCGAGATTAAGACAGTGTGAGACGTACAAAACGTGATGCACAGTCCGAGCAATGAAATTGTAAGTGGCGTATCCAAGAGTTTTATCCGTGGTGTTCGCGCGCGTGTGACTGCGCCTGTGTGTATATGCGCGTCTTCCTTGTTGCACGGGTGTCTCCCGTCTTGCGCGAGGGAATCGATCCTACGAGGCTGTTCCGTAAAGTGTGAGCGGTAGGAGTGAACGGGAGGGGGAGGGCGATGAGGAGGAGGAGGAGGGGTTGAGCAGGCAACGACAAAGAGAAAACTCCCGCTGTAAATATGGGTCAGTGAGGGTGACTACGTCCTTATCCCCTCCCTGTTCCTAAAATGTTCCTCGCGCTATCTCGTGTTTCATTCGTGCCTTCGTCCGTGATCGTTTTCCAGCAGGAGCCGGTACTTACAATCTGGACGTACTACAAATGAAAAATCCAGCATGATTTGAAAACTTTTCACTATTCAATTATTAAAGGCTTGATTTTGATGATAAAGTTTAGCCATGTAGTAATAATATTGTCCGAGTTTTTTTTTTCTCCCTTTGTTTGTCCAATTTAGTGGGACGTTGGGATGTTGCAGTTGCAGATGTATTAGAATACGTAGTTGAACATTTTATAAAATTCAAATTATTAAAGTTGTTTTTCGTTTCGATATCGTGATGATGATGGAAAACTTATATTTAGTATCGAAAAGGAATTTTTTCTTAGTCATGTACACTTTCTTTCCTTTCAGTATTAATATTTTGCCAATCGTTTCAAAATATTTTAAAATTCAAAATCGGAAAAAGCTTCGTAAGTTTAGAAAATGATATTCCATAGTCAAGCCAGTAAAAAAAAAAAAAAAAAAAAAAAAAAAAAAAAAATGCTTCCGTCTATGCTTTATATTTAATTTAATTCAATAATAACGTGTATGCAATAATTACATCTAGTTTATCAATTCGTATATGTTTAGGTGCGTCTTTACGAAATTAAAATTAATTCCCTAGAAAGTACAAAAACATTTTTTTTGTTAAATGTAACTTTAATTCTTATATTATTTTGCAGTTCAAAAAGTTTGTTCATTATTTAAACACTTAAATTTTTCTTAAAATTAACTTCATATATGCGAGAAAGATTGAACAAAATGAAAAATATTTAATACCCTATTTTGAGGCATATTTGAAGCAAAAATGAATATACAAATGTAAAATTAGAGTACTTTGATTCGTTTTGTGAAAATAGGAAATTCTCATTTTTTTTTTTATTTTTTATTTTTTTTAATTTCAAGTTTGTTGGGTCAGCTAATTTGCACTCGATCTAATATATCAAGTTTCTTTTGGCTATATCGCCTATTAGCTATATCATTACACTAATTATACTTATTTGTAAAGGGCTCAGCATTATGAAAATCCATATGGGACATAGCATACTATGTAAAAGAGAAAGTCATAGTTGAGTTCCATTCTATTATTCATTAGTATAAAGTAAGATAAAACGTGTAAAAAATTAATATGCAATTAGCTCGAATCGATGAAATTGTTGAATAATAATATTGTAATTTAATAATATAATTTGATGAAATAAAGTGAAGAACTTTTATATTAAAAGTTTATTGATCTTAGAATTTTACTTTTGTGCATCTTTGATAATGAACAAATACATCTTTATAATTCTTAAAATCATTGAGATATTCTAGACAACATCATTTCAATATAAATTCGGAAGAAGTCGACATTTCGAAATGATAAATTGAATTATATAATTCCCTCCCCCCCCCTCCCCCCTCATAAATTTCATTATTAATATTACACGTAAATATTATGTAAATAGGCGGAATAATGAAGACTGTAGGAAAAGAAAAAATAATATTCCCGAGGCCATGTCTGTTTTGTATAGATATATATATATATTTTTTTTTATCGCATATCATTAGAACATACGTTTATATATTTTTGTGTAAGATATGTAGTCGATAAAATTATGTTTGTTTTAGAAAAATATAATTTTCTTTTCCCCTTCCAAAAGGAGCATTTTTTTTTCTTCAATACAAAATACGTATGATTATCTATTATTAATAATAGAGAATAATAATATTATCTAAGAGAAATTGTCTTTATTACACTTCTAATATTCATTGGCTTGCAGATGATTACAATGATTACTTTGTAATTGATATGTAGATTAATTCTAATAAAGAATATGTAATGCAAAGAAGGTAAGACTTTGCAGAATTAGAATATTACATTTCTTTCGAAATTAGTTTACTTCAAGCAAAACCTTGGAAGTTGAATTTCGTTTTGCAATTTTGTTTCGTTTTGTTAATTACCGAGCAAATTGTCATTGAGACTATTTTAAAATTCTACGCTTTCTTAGGCCAAATTTAAGACGATGAGATTGTGTAATTCTTACAAATATTTTCTGCAAATTAAGTAGGGAATAAGTATGCATTTAAAAAAATAGTTTCAAATATTTCTCGTTATTTGTGAGCTTTATAATGTGAGCTTTCGTCGATCAAACAACTATTAGCCAGATAATACATGTTATAGTTTTTAAATTTTTGGATTTTTGTTAAACACTTATTGTTGTTTATAATTCTTTGATTGACATTTACCAAAGTCTCATTACGATCTTTTAAAAATTGACGATTCATTTGTAATATTTTTCATGTTTCCATTAGTTTCATGTATAATCTAAAGCAGATTTATATAATTTTTCACCTTTTCACCAAAAGAGGAAAAATATGTGGCAATAACTATAAAAAAGACTTTAAACAATATTAAAGTGAATAACGTATTTCATTGTAAAATTATACAAATGGTTTTTTTTTTTTTTTTTTTAATGAAGCATTTTCTTCTCTAAATAAAAATTGTTACAAAAAAATTAATGTACATTCATAAAATTTTAATTATACATTTTAATTAATTAAACATTTTCTTTATTTTACAGGTGAGTTGAGGGAAGGATAATTTTACTCGATTACGTTCCGTGAGTCATAACAAATTGATTTTATATTAGAAAACTGTATGGCGTTAACATTAATTCATACGAGTAAACTTATTAATTCAAGGATTTTAAATATAGTTATATTATCAGAGAAAATTGCGTCATATTTTCATGTCCTTGATATAATCTCGATAGAAATAATCGCTTTATTTACATATCACCGCATAATTATGATTAAGGGTTTTTTGTCAGTCTTACGAAAATTTTACCTCAATCGCTCCACATTTTGATTATATAGTAAATTTAGCCTTCTTTTTAAATGTTTACATGTGTCAATTAAGTAAAGCTACATACTAAAGATGTATAATAGTTATTAGATTAATATGTGTGCGCGCGCGTATAGGTGGTATAATAAATTAATTGAATCGATTGTATAGTCGTTTCATTGTTCGGTAAAAAAATATTTCAAACTCCTGTTTGGCAATTTATACGTAAATTATTCCAATACTTGAAGCCTCGTGTAAATTGAGATTTAGTAGATATGTATGTCTGATCGCAATCTTATTCACGCAAAAAGGAGGGGATTCATAATTTGAGGCATAATTATTAAATGTATGTACTTAGTGAAAACGCGTTTGTAATGAGAATGTTTGTGTAGTAGGAGGGAAACAGAGAGAATTAAAGTGAAATGTCGCGACTAATACGCCGTTGAAAATTTCAAGTTCGTTAATGTTTTCGTGGCAATCGGACAGATTTATTGTATTTCTCTACTTTAAAATATAGACACGGGTCTTCCGATGACACGTGACCTCCGAATTTTCTTATATACGCGTATTACGTGTACCTGTACGTTTATAAATAGTTTGCGCGATTTACATGCAACATTTAATTTATAATAAAACTAATTATATTACGTTGAAGTATTTATTTTAAAATCATGATTTATTAATTTTATGTTATGTTCATTTCTGTTTTCGTATTGCATTTTATTTTTTGTTTTATTTAATTACTTGTACACACGATCATAATAATACGTCAAATTAATTTTATTATTTAAAGTGTATTAATCGTTGGATCACTTTTATTAGAAAAATGTTCGCTCGTAATTGCATTAAATGCCGAGTTAAAAGAAAGCCAAGAGGAAGTTAGTGAAAAACTTATTATTTTGGTTTAATTTACTATAATACAAAGCCACAACAGATTATTATTGAGTGGCATTTTTCTTAAGTTTCTTACATCGTATTTTCAGATTTTTATTTATTTATTTTTGGTACATTGTCAGTGTCTTATGATACGTGTGAATAATGAATGATATATAACTAAAATGTTAAAACTGTGTCGCTATTATTATAAGTTTATATAGATAAATAATAAAAATATTGGTCAAATTTTCGAAATAAAGTTAATTGGATATTTATTCAATTTTGAATAATTTTTAAAACTTCTCGTCACATTGATTAATTATCCACTTTATATTTAAATTCTTATAATAAATAAATTTGGAAATATTGAGATTTTTTTATGAAAATTTCGAGGACTTGAAATTTATTAAATTTATTAAATTACCATGTAATTGACAAAATTTATAACCATACAGATTGTTAATAATAGACATTTGAATTTTTAAAATCTTCCATATGCGTTATATGATGAATGACTGGAACTGTGTTTACGTAAAATCAACACTTGCACATATCTAAATTGCATTTAGTTTCAAAATGCTTCACAACGCATAATCAAAGTATTTATTTAAAGAAAAAACAAATATATTCTTTATTAAAGAAAATGATTAGTTTTTAAATACTTAGATTTGAATAAAATGAGTTTTTATCCTAATATATCCTAACAATTCTTTCCTGAGTGAATTCACTCATATCGACAAGCTGACAATTACATCCGCTTAGTGAATATATCTTTATTTTAACTCGATTCATAATATAAATTCTTTAAATTTTTTCTCCTGCTACATTATGTTTTTCAAATAAATGTATCAACAAACAAAATTAATATATTTAATTATTTACAAAAAGACGATTTATCAATTATAATCAATTTTAATTATCCTTACGTTGAAAAACATTGCAAAATTAAAATATACAATTTTTCTTAATTTATTCATTATGAACCCACTTATACTATTTTGATTTAAAAAAAAAAAAAAAAAAAAAAAAAAAAAAAATAATAATAATAATAATAATACTGAACCAAATGCAGCGATACATTTTCATTATCATTATTTAATTATTCGAATGCTTGGAAAATATCTAATAGTATCATACATTATTTCGAGCCATTATATTGCGAAGATAAAGCGATATCTTACATTCATATCAATTAAGATAAGATAAAAATAATAAAGAAAAAAAAAATTGCCATATCGTTTTATTTGCCGGACTTATTGAAATATACATATATAGTCCAAAACATTTGAAACTTATGATTATGGATAGAATGTTTTTTTTTTTTTTTTATTAAAGGAAATTGATTCTCTTTACTCATTAATAATTATTAATAATTGTATTATTATTCATTTAGTACATTCTAATTACCGTATAATAGATGGTACGGGCATAGAGAAAGAAAAAAATTTTAAAAGAATAGGCAAATGTACAAAGGAGTATATCGGAATAAAGATATTCTCTCTTTATTACATAATGAATTATGATATTTACTATAAAGTCTATGAACTCATTATTCGCGTGAAACGTGCAGCTATTCGTTTGTCTAATTTTTTTTTTATCTACTATACATACATTCTAATGATATAATAATCTTTATAACATAATAATTTGCCGGTATTGCTACATATAAAGTAATCAAAAATCAAATTATTTTGTATTATGTTACAGTACGTTCAATTTCTCCTCTAGTTTTCATATCTAATAACCTTTTTCTTTGTTGAAGTACTTTTTCAACAAGCCAAGTGAGTTTCATGTGCTCGCATGAACTTTATATTTTATATAAATTCTATATTTATTATTGATATATTTTGATGCTTATATACATTAATTAGTTATGTAAATAAATCATAGTTGTCTTTCGATCCGTCAACATAGTGCCTTAGCTTGCAAGCATAGCGCTTGCACATTTTTAAAAACAATTTTGTTGGAGCTGATTAACTAATTAATACAGAGGAGTCTGATAAATGATTATATATAAGAATTTAAACTAGTCTAATACGATAATAAGCAAAATCTAATGAAATTAAATGTTTAATAATGTTCAAAAAATATCCATTGGTTAAATGAAATTTATACTTTCACTAGGGAATTAGCTTGAACATCAAGTCTATCAATTTTTTGATTGGAAAAAGCTCTTTTCATTCTAACTGATTTTCCTTAATAGCAAAATTTTAATTTATGTATCCGACTGTCAATGAATTCAAATGCTCATTGCTAGTATTATTAATGTTAATATTAATAATTAATAAAAGGACTGAAAACGTCGTAAAAGATCCTTATATTAATCAATGTTTAATTAAAAATTAATCAATAGTTAATTTTAATTTGTTCGGTAATGAGTTAAAAAATAATAGCTTTTAGAATCATTATACGTTTATATTACTTACCATTGATGATGTTAAGCTTTAAATTTATTACCGCAAATTTTGTTTTTGCATTAATAACACACGTTAGTAATTACTTACTCAATATTAAAGTTGTGAAAATAAAAAGTTGAACATTTCTCAAAAGCTATAATTTTCCTAAGATGTTTTCAGAAAATATGCCAATTGAAATCGTGTTTGAAATTATGCAATGGCTTATGTAATTTTATATTGGCTTTTGTATTAGCGAAATGTTACAATGTCATCAAAAGCAAGAGGATCAAAAGCCAAAGTCTCGTTACACGCTAAAGCATAAATTTCACAAAGAGCTTGCAGACTGAAAAAGCAACTGCAAGCATTTTATTCTCATCTCAGTATTCGAGGTATCTAGGCCGCGTAATATTCTAACTGGCAGTGCTCTAGTACGACCTTGGGTTCCCGAGTGCCTGGATGAACACCTCCTGGTCTAACAGTGCCTGTTTATTCTTCCAGTTTTACTAATGCAGGCCGCCTACAGTCCAACCACACGCCATAAGATATATGTTAACGTGGCAATTTTCCGGCAATTTTCCGGCAATTTTCCGACGACGACGGCACTTCTTCATAGCTCAAATTCACCTTTTCTTTAACGCATAATCAATGTTATTAACCTTACCGACGTTATGAGGGGTTTTTACGAACAATTGTACTTTGATGCATTGGAAGCTTATCACGAGGCGGATGTGGTTGATTACTCGCTTTTACTAAAAGTGGATTATTTTTTAAGATGGTAATGTCTTGTTTTAGCAGTTGTGAACAAAACAAAAAAAAAAAAAGATTGATTTTTTCTCGAAGACATCTGAAAAGTGAATATAATGTACGGATTAAAGCGATAACTGGTAAATGAGGCATTTCGTGTTCTGCAATTTGATTTGCATTGAAGATTGCAAGAACATCCCTTATTAGAGAATTATTTCTATTAGTTTATTATTTCCCAAAGAATTTTTCAAAGTAATTGGAAAGCGTGCGCAAACGAATCTCGAGGTGTATAAATTTGTATCTTTAGCCGTGCATTCCTTTATGGAATTCTCGATGGCTTTTGTCAATTAATGGACCACTTTTCGTTTTTTAATTTTCATTCGGAATCCTTTACAATCTAATCTTCTTTATGCAAGTGTCAATCGAGTGTATCGCTTATCAAAAAGATGTCTATGTGACAATGGAGTGATAAATCTTTAATATGAAGTAATTTACTTTTATAGAGAAAGGAAGGAGGAAGCCACGATCACAGCATTATTCACTATTTACCTTTTTTTTCCCAAGTATGGTCAAAGATTTTCCGAAATTTAATCTCCTTTTTAAGCTGTTTATAATTTTAGACCATATAATTTCGATTGCGAATAAGCAGTTGTGAATTTGTTTTGTATAAAACAAATGGCAAAAATGGCAAACTAGACATCTACTTTATCCGATTTAATTCTAATACCTTATCAATTAATCATAGCTCTCGATTCAATTTATAATCGTGCATTAAAATTTTTATCTCATCATACATAACTTGCTGCTATTTACGGATATTATAATAAATGCTGATGAAATGATCGATGAATAAAGCGTTATAAGAAGAGAGATAGACTAGTATAGGTGTCGGATGCAGGTGCCAGGTGGTAAAATAAATATTCTATCAGCCTCGCCTGGGAAGAGAGAAAAAAAAATCAAGCGTCCCACGTGGTTAAGGGATAGCCTTATTAGATGGTGAGGAGTCACCGTTTCGTAAGCCAAGGCCCGATGATTTATCCGCGAGCGTGATAAACCGGGATGGAAAGTGGTATCGGACAAATTTACGTTCGTGCGTAATAAATGCGCGACGTTAAATCTCGATGATCGTGCGCGCACTGCATTACTTTATGCGCGCGGCGCGAAAGCTGTCGCTCGCCTCGTCCTCTTTATTGGAAGTTTAAATAGCGATCGACGCGCATATTATCGGCTGCGCTTCTAATTGGTCGCGAGGATATTCATTGGAAAGCGCGCGTTGTTTTTGTTCCGTGCATTCGCTCATTTCTACATGGGCGTTTCGAGTTTTACTACCGACAAGGAATCGTGAACCGAAGAATCGTGAATGTCGAGAGGCCTGACGCGAACTACTGTTTTGCATCGACTGACAAAATTGTCTTGACTCGCATCATCGCAAGTCGAAGGCAAATTCTCCGCGCTCGGAATATAATTAAAGACGGGAAATATTCACCGCTAACGTTTATCTAAAATACACACTCTTTAGGAATTCAATATTATATATGAATTGCTAATCGATGTGGGTTATTTGTTTATCAATTATTCCGATCACAATCACAATTTCTGCTGCAACTTTCTTGTTAACAGTGTATCGTGTACTCGCGTACTGTTCACAATAAAATATTCATATATAATTTTTCAGTAGCACCTACGTTCGATTGTCCCCGACGATACTTTATGAATCGGCCATCAAATTACATTTATATATAAGATTTGTATATTTTCATATAATACCTTATATATTTAAGTACATTTACCCACGTATTTAAGAATATTGAATTCAGCTGCGATTTCATGAAAACAGAACCTTTAATCATAGTGGAAACTTTCATAGAATTTCAAATCAAAAATTTATTTTTTATCCTTGCATTTTATTTACTTTTTTAACGAAAAGAAATACTGACGAGGCAATTTTGCAATACCTAGATTTATTTGCAATTATCATAGTATATAAGCTTTGACTAAAGAAAGCGATGCTTGATTATTCTGTAGAATAGATTCGTTGCATTCCTCTTCACTCGACACTCGTATCGATACAAATTTATCATAAATTTAAGCAATAGTCGCGTATATTATTAAACTTTCTTTGTATATTATTGACAAATTTCTATTATACTTTCGAAATGATAATGAACCGCGAATTACATCTTCTCATTAATACTTGATTGTATTTTTGCTTTTTTTTTTGTCACAATGGTCAATAATTGATTTGTAGTGCATTATGAGAAAGAAAATAAACGCTCAGTGTAATTACTAGATTTATCTCATTTACGTTTTGTGTTTTGAGATTATTCAGCATTGGCATTTGCTAAATAAAATTCTTTAGGATATGATAATGTAATAGGGAGCAGTATTTGTAAATTGATGTAATAGTCTTTCATAGTTGTGATACTCTTCCAAGCGAATGACGTCAGATCATGGCGTAAACACTGCCAACAAAAATATTGCACAACTACTGCTATACGAATAAGATTAATAATGTTTGGATAAAAAATAAGTAAGCGATAATATGAAAAGGTACTGCTTATTTATTATCTACCTTGTCATTATTGTTATGTGTCCCATAATATTCAACGCTAGTACATTATATAATTATTGATCGTGGATCGTAGTTGTTTATTTTGTCTTTGAATTCGCCATAGAAATCCCTTAGTCAATAGTCAATGGTCAATTTATCTACCAATAAAAATTCACTGGAATATTGACATCATTTCACACTAGTGAAATAAGAATAAGTGAGTATGTGTAATCAGAATGCACAGCAATTCGTTGATTGTTCAAAAATGTGATGATTGTGAATATTTTTTAATTCACACGCTCTGTGAAGTAGCCTTTCAAGGCCCACAAAGGCAAAGGCCCGTAAATGTCGCATTTGCTCAGATTATTTTGAACGGATACATAATGTTAACGCCCATTTAGTTGAAATAATCGACAGTTGGCCCGTACATCATTTATATTCTCAAAAATTGAGAATTCAGTAATATCTTTCAACTCTTTATTCTCTACTGGTTTTGTTAATAATATCAGCAAAAACTTTTCAAACAATGTCTCTTATTAAATTTAAAATTCCTCACAACACGTACGATTTAATTTTCATAGTTTAGATCAACAAATATATGCGCGCGCGCGTGCGTGCGTGCTACTCGATACAATTGTAAATAATATTTAATTTACTAATATTTAATAGTTAAAAATTTAAAGACGATTATAAGTGATTTGAAAAAATTTGCAGAAATATTGTTTTATAATTTATCTCTATGTAATATTAAATAATTTTAGCCTTCGATGTAGTGAAATAATTCAGTCGAAATAATTTTTTCATACTTTTTGTTTTCTTTCTAATATGCTTTATTGATACGATATTCGATTTACATTGTGAGAAAAACAAAACAATGATTATTTAATTGCTGGGTAAATCGCGAGAACAATAACAATAATTTCACTAATTAGAAAAGTCCGAGACTGTTGATAGTTTAAGGACATTTAGTATCTGCATAAAGCATCAAATAATAAAGTATCAACTTGCATTGTATAGAGTTTAGATGCTGCATTTTTTTCCCACGTTCTAGAGCACGTAATATAACAATTTGAATAATTTAGATGTCTCTCTTTATGTAAGATTTAATTTCCACATTATTTTATTGCAATGCATTGCGCTTTGCTTTGTTGGCACGAACATCCAAGTGAATTTTAGCTTACGAATATCCCAAAAATACGTAATACGTTAATTGGCGAAATTCAAGTGTCTATTCCATAATTTGGAATTACGCATTTATGTTTTTTTTTTTTTCTCTTAAATGCATAATATAGCTGATATTTGCTGTTCAATTATCTTGCATAACACGTGTCAGATATAAACGTAAAGTTCAGAAAATGAAATATAGTAAAGATCGTTTCGTTTTATTCTGAATATTACATTTGCAATTTCAGCCAATTACGTAATAAATTGATAGTAAAGTAGGACGATAAAATTCTTACGTGAAATACATATATATGCTTTTGAAGTAAAAATTTTCTCATATCGATGAGAAGTCATTAATTTTGTGTTTATGTTTAGAATTAATCTATACACACAAACATTTGATGAAAATCAGCGTAACAAGATATTTTAAACGTGCATTCACACCTAAAAATACGCTTGTATTAAATTATAAAAAGTTCACATTACAAATATCAGTTTTATTATATTTTCACGGAAATCGCTTTTATCATTTAATCGAATAATTTTGCATTCAGGCGCATAATTAAAATATACCAACAATATATTTTATAATCTATTATCATTATAAATACCAAATTAATGCTCCCACAAAACAATAGTGAATTTGACGGTACATGAATTTTCATGTAATCTTAATCTCGTATTTCATAACGATTGCTTATTAATAATATGGCTTTTTGCAATAGATGTTAAGATATTTGCTCGTAATGTCAGAGAATTTGTGCATATTAATAGTTGAAGATGGATAGACTAATTTGGATAGAGAAATTTCGAATTTTAATTTTATGAAAAAAGAATTAAGATTATTAATTGCATTCGGCATGACGAACTATTGTTGTAATGTAAATATGTCTAGAATAAAATTTTATAAAACTAAGGCTTACGAGTAACGTATAATGAATGGAAGTGGTTTTTTTTTTTGTTTTTTTTTTTTTTGTTTTTTTTTTTTTTTTTTTTTTTTTGCTCACACGATAAATCCTTATTTATTAGCATAGAAAATGATAAAGCCAATTATTATAAATTTTATAATTGTAAACTTCTTGCAGGAGCTTTTGTAATTTTGTTTTTGAACTCACGTGCTTTTCACAGATCCTCACATACCTTTAATAGTCTTTACAGCTCTCTTCCGGCTTTCGTTCATGCTCGTCGTGCACCTATTACGATAAACTCGAGGGCGGTGGTGGCAGGGGGCAGGGCGACAGGGGGAGGTGGGGGGTGGTGGTAAATAAGAAGTATGACGGGTGAAAAGGTGCGCTCCATAGTCGACGGAGATGGATATCGCCTATCCAAATAGAAGCCAAATACATCTCCGGCGTCTCTATCGACGTCGAATTATCTAAATACTCGCGGAAGCCAATCTCTTGAGAACTCGTGGCGCTCGTGACGAAGATCCGCACGCAAGTACCTCCGTTGCGGTCGAACTCGGGCTACTCGCCCAGGGGTCTTTGTCCTTATAATTACGGCCGCGACGGAGAGAACGAACAGCACGATGCTGACGAGGAGGCGTCCATTAAAGACGCGCGGGTGAGCCTCGTCGGTTAGTCAATTTGCTTCGATTCGAGGGAGATGGAGGATGGAGGAATTACGAAGAAAAGGGGCGAAATGGAGTCGCCTGCTTTTCCCCGAATGCCCATTCCCCTCCCGATTCTTCACTTTATTCTTTCGGACGTTAATAAACTGTTAATAAACTGTCGTGGCGTGTGCTTAAGATGTCGTGCAAAACTATTTTCGTGTTGAATGTTTCAATAGAAAAATTGTTGCCGAGCGACGTTGCTTTAGTGCCGGATGTATTAGACGATGTGCGCCCATACCTTTGTCAAAATGAGGACGACGCAGTCACGATGGTTAGTAATAAATTATTATTTTGAGAACAAATTTATAATAGTACATAAGTATTACACTGGTAATTACAAATATGAGCAATAATTCGTTTTGATTTTACATAATTCTATAATTATGCAAATTGGAAGTGCCATGTAAAATCGGTAAAATAGATAATACCGATGTAATAATAACAGAATATATTATGAAAATCTACATAATCATACGGTCTATCTTATTTTTTGCAACGTAATCTCTTAAAAGTATTAATTGGTAAACAGAATACACATATATATATATATATATATATATATATATATACATTATTAGGCTTTATACATATCTAACTTTCGTATATGCTTTTGGGTGACATTTGTAATCCGCACACGGAAATAGTATTTATTTAGTGAACGATGCAGAAATCGAAACCGCACGGTCATTGTAAAATGAGAAAATAAATTAGAGCGTGTATGTGCGTGAGAAAGTTGGAGGGACGGTTAATGAGAATATAGACACATGAAATGATGGAGAGACACGGTTACGGAATTGAAAGAGGCAAATAATAATTACAATTACATCTAACTGGTCGCGCGCGCACGTCTTACGATGACAGACATAAGTATTTGTGCAATTATTTACGATCTATTAAATATAAATCGAAGGCACAACCTTTTCCAGAAGATAATGATTTTCATTGGCGTGATTGATCATCGCCTATTATTGCTTATCGTATTATTGAAAGTGTCCGAGACAATTGTACATTGTAGAAATACTTTTTTTTTTTTTATACAATTTATCTAATTGATGTTAAATTTTAGTTTTTACATTTTTCTTCTTTACCTTCGACTGCCTATGCTCGACGGATTATTTTATCTGTCAATCTTTTTATCTTTATATAAAAATTTTGAAAAACATTATTTCATTGGTGTATTCCAGAAATCCAGCTGAATTATGAAAACTTAATATTAACATAGTTAATATAATTAAATGTTTATTTGCGTTTATTTTAAAGATGTGATTGTTGCTTTATTCGTTAGAAAAAAAATTAATGTTTTTATAGGCGACGGTATTACAAGTGATTGTGCAAGCGATTCAGTAGATTTGTAAAAATGCAATTTTGTTTTTTTTTTTATTTTTTAGAGAAATGAAAGTGCGAGGATTGCGGGGACAGCGGTAGCCGTGTAAAAGATGTACTTGGCTGAAATTGCGAAAGCGATTGTACAAACAGTTGTGTACGCACGTGTGTACGTTCGTGAATTTTCTTCTTAATGGCTAAGAGTGAGGCGACTTTATAAGATTGTGACATAGAAATGACTGGTATTTATCAGGCGATAGTCGTTTCCTCAACGATGTCGCTTTCGCGTCGATTATGCCCTTTCTACAATGAACTTTTTCCTTTTATACGCAATCCCTTCACTATTCTTCTATGTGGATTTATTTCTTATTTAAAGCGCCATTCAAGATAATACAATGGGAATGAAAAATTCTGTTGATCAAGTTGATAAAGTAATGATTTATTCCGAGTCGCCGTGTGGTTGACGTGTGTTTATGCGACGTTGACGTAAAAATTAAAATTTCGCTGGCTTGTTTGTGCATATGTTGAGATACATTGAATAGTTGAAGAACTTTTGTCGATGTAATGAAATAATTGTAATGAAATTATATTTTTTTGCTACCTCTTCTGCGACATTACAATACCGCGAGACATTGAATAAGTTTATCCGAATATAACGTCGTTTAATGGTATATTATTCAATTTTACGATTAATTTATAAATAGCAATTGATTGGAATTCCGTACATTTATATTCATAGTATTCAGGTACTCCAGATATTTCGTTAAATAAGTAAATAATTCTTTCTAGGCGCGTAATATGTATATTATTTATATGTTGAAACTGCAGATAATATTTTACATCGATTTGAAATCGGTTGAATCCTTACATCACGGCATTTTAAATAAAGTCCTATTTATCAGAATAAAGCCTACACTTTATATAATAGAATATAGATTGCTGTATTATTTCAATTTTTATAACTATGCTTTTCGTTAAATGTGACTTCACACGATCTTTACCATATAAGGTAATGTCTTAAGATAAATTATATATTTTTTAATTTGCCATATTTACGGGCATTTCTATGATTATTATGATGTATAAATATTACTAGGCATTACTAGAATGATTCGTTATGCAATTGAATGAATCTTGATTATATTTTTTAACGTACTTTTACGTCTTTTCTCCATGATAGTTTTGGTATGCTTTTCCATCTAATGCCATACAAGATTTGAATGTTATCTTATTTCAATGTAAACGAGCAAGTTTTACAAAATTAATGGCAGATACTAAGGACGATACTTGTAAGTGGACGTTTTAATCGACAGTTGTGGCACTTATTGTCGCATTAAACGAATACGAATAGCTTAAAAATTTAAATAATTATCACAGAAATTTATGGTTATGTATTTACAAGCGCGTACATCAATTGTCGGAGATTCCATTGTCGCAATTTCCTTTTCGTTTTTACTAAATTTAAATCTTCTTCCGCAAAAGTTGACACTTATCGTCACTGCATTACATTACACTGCATTATATTTATTGGACCTTGTGTGTTTAGTATGCAAATTGAAATGGAGAAAAGTGAATTAGAGAAATAATGTAAGCTTAAAGTACTCGTAATGCGACGAGGCAGTAAGTATATAAATTTCTCTATTATAAAAAATCCCCCGACAATACATCGTTTTGGCAATCGTCATTATGTCAAAGAATTTAAAGACAATTTACAAAAAAAGAAAGTACATCCTGAAAGTTAGGTATATTCAGTGCTTTAAGTACTCGCCCCGGTCCACGATAAGCCTATTCCAAAAGAGAACCCTAGAGCAATGAATTCGAAGAAGAAAAGCCGAGAAGATACGTGGAATATAAAGATGGCCAATGACACGTCAATAAAGTTAGGATTTAGTGTGCGTAGCGCAATTGACTCGAGTCGAGTCACGCACATGCGCATCCGTACATAAATGCGAGCAACGGAAATCTCATCTCGTTCGTTCGACTCTCTCTCTCTCTCTCGCGCGCGGGCGCGCGCGTTATAATTCTTCCACGTGCCGGTTGCATTACCGATTTACCGTGTTGTTGTTGTTGTAGTCGCACCGGAAATCATGGGACAACGAGACGAGGTAACGCGTGCGTATTTTCGCGGTCCATTTGCCAATGTGTGCCAGCTCATGCGTCCTGCGCTTATTGTTGCGTGTGGCGCGCTAAAAATCGCCTATTATCGCATTAACGAGGCTCAATTGGAAAATGGCCGGCTACTGCATTAAACATATTCGACCAATGCGCGGAGATGTTAAGCTCTCGCTCTAATGTTATGCCTCGAACGCTGAATTATCCTCGGCACTCGGGTGCATTCAAGTCAATGCAGAGTCAAGTGCTTTCTTTACGGCCACGAGGAATTTAACGATCGAGTGTAACGGCGTTTAATAAGCTCGTAATCTCGCGTGCAAATAGTCGGGGGACGATGATATTGGTCAATTATAAGGGTTTAATGTAGATTAATGGTAGTAGTAAGTGATAATACCGGGAGTGGACGAATGGCTTCATCCCTTGAAATCCCAACGAATTGCAAGACATTTTTATTGAATATGTGAACGAGGGCAGACACCGGTGCTTCTATTTACTAAAAACACAAACATGCATTTCACCACATAATGACTGTATACATTCGTAAGATGGCAAAAAGATTGTTTGTTTTCACGCACTCGACCTTATCATATGTAATGTCGATGTTTTTCAATCGATTCTTCGCTGTGTATTCTTATGCTCACTTACATTGTTTAATATCTACCATTGTTCATCACAGCATTAATTTCAATTTATAGACAAAATTATCGCAGCAGCTATGTCAATTCACACGGGTAGTAGTAGCTTATTCACTCTGCCGTTCTCCCTGGATAATGGTAATATTGTATCTTTTAATTTTGAATTCGACATTGTTGAACAGAATTTGAAACTGCGGCTATTCGTTGTATTAAATTGGCGTATGCGCATGTTACTAGAAAGAGATGTAAATGAGACTTCGTTTCACTGACTTCAACCACGTCCTGTATATTATTAAAACCATAATTTTTTCAGTAAGAAATTAATATTTATATCTTTTAAATTGCAACGACGAACTAAATTTTGATGATTAGTATATGTCGTTAGATATATTTTATGAAATAAAGGAGTTGTATTTGCTATTTTTTCATTTGAATTAATTACATAAATATTAATGTTATTATTAATGAATAATAATTTAATTTGTTTCGTTAGAAAACTATCGTTCGATTGTCCAATTTTGTCGTATTTATTACAATAGATAATTATTCGTATCGTTGAGATTGTTTTCGCATCGTTTCCGAACAAAAAAATCCACCAAATTCGTAATTTCAACTATACGTTAAATAATAGTGAAATTGTACAAGTCATTTTTTTGTTTGTTTTGTTTTGTTTTTTTCCTTTTTTTAAAATGATTTTCTTATGTAAGCCGAATTGAAAGAAGAAAAAAAAGTTCGTATACTCTGTTTCGTATTGGTGATTGGAAGTTTGAACTCTTCATTCCATGAATCATCAAATTTTTTCTGCGTATTTCATTAATTTTATTTACATTGATTTCAACGTAACTTATTTAAATAGTAATAAATATACAAAAATGGATAAATTTACGTGGAAACCGTTTAACAGCGCTAACAAATTAATAGGAGAAGATCGGCAAGCTCTTATGTAGAAAAATAATTCGATCGAAATTCCCAATTGTATGGCGTCAAATACTCTATTAGAAGGTCTTGTAAAGTCTGGCTATAAAAGTATCGGAACAATCGTGATGCGGATAGTCAAACAATTGACTATCAAAATTTCGTCGCATTTAATAATTACCACCGCGTTTATTTGACACTCGATTATACGTCGGACAAACGGCACGTAATGAAAAAAAGAAGAACGAAACGACAATCGATTCCAATGGTCAAGGCTCGACGGGGCACTTATTGCGCCGTCGTTCACGCACTCCCACTCCTATGTTTGTCTCTCTTTCTCTCTATTTTCTTTTTTGTTTATGTTTTATTGAAGGAGAAGATTGGCGCGCGCTTTATACTCCCTTCCACCCGATTACCGAGTGGCTGGAGGGAGGAGGGAAATCCGATTCTCCGCTCTCGTTTCCGTTCGGATCAGCTTTTACGAGGAGCGCCTTGCATGGACCTAGCCAAATCGCATCGTTAACGCGTCTCGATTCATTCGATTTTATTAAGCGCGACATACACCCCCCCTCCTCCTCCTCCTCCTCCTCCACCACCTCCTCCTCCTCCTCATCCCTCGCCGCCCGTATCCCGCCACATGCCCCCACCCAACCAACCACTCCACCAACGCCACTTCAACCCAGCCGCCGAGCTTGACGATCCGTCGTTCACGAGTCGGACGACGCTGACCGACATTTTAACCGTTCTTCTCGTTTTTTGCATGTTAACGAGAGGGGCAGGAGCTTTTCTCATGACTCTCGCTGGCCTCTCGAAAATCCTCCAGGTACAGCTGGGCCGCTGCAAATGGGACGCGCGCGATTCCAAAGTACTTCGCAATCGGTTCATTTAAAATTAGACCAGAGGAATGCATAAAATTTATAATCCCCGGCCCCGAAGAAAAGAAGGCGAACGATTGTTTTGACTGAAGCCCCCTTGCAAGCTCTTATTAAAGAAAAGCGGGTCTCGATGGAAGCCTAAAAATATAATGTCTACCTCCGACGAGTCCGCTGGCGTAGTTTTTCAACGCTCACCCATTCGACCCGTTTGTTTACGCTTTTTTTATTCGCCCTCCGTTTGTCTTTTTTCTTCTTTTTTTTTCTTTTGCGGCTAAAAAAATTTTCACGTGCCAAATCTGACGATGTATGGCCCCCTTTTATTGTCAAGTCCATGTAAAAATAGAGAAATGATTCAATACTTGTGGCAGGAAGATGAGACACAATCAAGTGAAATGTTCGTTGCCTCGTTTGTGAATTTATATGCGAATGCGTTTCAATTGTAACACACCAGCTGCTTTATATGTGTGTATATATATATTTGTACATAGGAATTTTTTTATAGTTTACTCGACGTTTCCTTATCAACTAAATCAAATTCGTCAATTTTGCAACCGACTACTCTTTCTCTTCGCAATGATAAGTATTTATTTCTACTTTCAGGTAGAGTGGATGTTTCCTGATTATATTTTGCAAATACCCATTTTATTTTTAATTATGTATTTTTGAATTATTTTTGAATTATATATGCATATATACCTGGCCCGATATTTTTTCTACACTTTTTATTGCTGAAATATTATCATCATCCGTATATTTTATCATTAATTACAGCTTTAAATAAAAAAAAAAAAAGAAAAACAGCTTCAATACCATCGCATAGAATGCAGTGTTTCATCATTTATTTTTATATACGAATAAAATCTTTTATAACGATGCCCACTATTATTTCTAAATTTCAAGAACTAATTCATTTATATTGACGATATATTTTTCATTTTGGGGGTATTGCTTTTCTGTTTCGAAGATATTCGATTACATTTAAATGTGAATTTAATGTGTATTGTTGAATTTCAATGTAATAGTTGAATTAAAAATTTGAATTTCGAAATAATAAAATGAAAATTTTAAACATTGAAATGTATATTGCAGTTAAGTTGGATAAAAATTTATATTATTTGTAATATTATAGTGAATTGTTTTTTAATAAAATATATTCTTTTCCATGGTTGAATTAAATATTAGGGTTTAATTTCTTGTATTTTTATTCATGAATTTACTCTATTTTATTTATGAATCATTGTTAACTTTAGTTACTTTTCATATTATTAAATATGTTGACTTAAGAATTATCGATTCTATTGTTATCTCTAGACGAAGATTAATTTCGTTTATTCTCGATAAACATTAAATTATCATGATCTTGGTCTTGGCTTTGTAAATGTTTTTTTTTTTTTTTAAACAAAGAAACAAAATCGTGTTCTTTCATTTATGAGAAGTCATCAATTATTAAAAAAGAAGAAAGAACTATTTTGGAATTTAACTTTCTGTATTTGAAATTTTTTATTTTATGAAACTCCTACTTACAACAGTAGTGGAGGAACTCCTGTCCGACAAACGACTTTTTGAATCTTTTTGTCATAATATCATTCCATTTCTCAGCATTAATAAGATCGCGAGACGAAAAGGTAACCATAAGGTTGTCGATAAGTAATTAAATTGCTATGCAATATGCGCAATATTTTATCAAAATCACAATAATGATATCATGATATCATCATTATGTTTAACCTTGTTTTCATATTGTAACAAAATTCCTGTCGCACTAACTTTCCTCTCGACTTTATGTGTTCGTTGAGCTATTCTTCTAAATAAAATCGTAACTTTTTCAACACTTCATATAGATTTTTCAATTTTTTTTTTTTTTTTTTTAAGAACAATAATAAAAGTAACGTTTGCCGACTTGTGCGCGTCTATTGTTTCTCTTACTATTATTTTCTCTCATTTTCTTTTCCACCTCCTCTCCGCCCTCCCTCATCGGCCCATCACAACAGGGATACTGTATAGCTCTCTTTTTCTCCCTTCCTCTGGCGTCGATCACGTAAACGTTTTTCAGCATCGTCGTCAACCTTTGTCAATTGCTCGTAAATGAATTCAACGGACGTGGCAAGATGTCGCGCACCCATCACGACGTGGGAGGATCGCCGTATCAGGTGACGCGTATCACACGAAAATATGTGACGAGAATTTTGAAGGGAAGTGTATGTACTACGTACGTCTCGTGAGTCGTGGATAACCTACATTCGCGCCTCGCTGTGATTGATCTTTTCCAGGTCAAAGCGAGGCTGCGCTCTCGAGGTTAATTTTTAATTTGACGCGAATGTTTTCTTCTGCTTTTAGTTTGTACTTAGATTAGCTTTTACAAGCGCTGAATGCACTTTTAAATATCTCGATTAATAGCTTTTATTTTCATTTCGGCGGCTTATTGAAGTTTGGACGTGCGTTGTGGAGACATTGAGAATTGTCATTGGAGCTTTCGTCATCAGGTTTCCGACATCTTTCTCCCCTAATACGGACTTTTATCGTTAATTTTTGTTTCTCATAGTGTTAAATAAATTATTAAACTTTGCGATTGACGGGAACTTGATACTGTTTGGGAAATACATTGTTATTATTGATTAACCTCTTTTGCGAGGAATACCCAAGAAAAAACAAACAAAAAAAATCTCATCTAAATCTTTCAAAACCTGTGATTTGGATCACCTGTAATGAGATAGCTCGGTTCTTTATTAATAATATGAAGTTTTTAGGCTTGGAATTATTAATTGTAATTTATCGTGCGCCTAAAGTACATAAGTCACGTGATTATTTTGTCGTAATTGTAAAACCTATAATCGTTAGACATATGATTTTTAGACTTTTCGTAGTAAAACGAAATGTGAGAGACGAAATGAAAATGATCTTTCGTATCGATAAGATGCCCTATTAATTATTACATTGAATGTGAAAAGTCAAGCACATTGATGTCGGGGTTAAAGGACGTAATAAAGTGCAGCTGAAGTTGGCGAAACAGTTTTTGTAAAAATTTTAAACGAATCTTGAGGTAGAAAAGAAAGCCTCGCTTACGAAAGCAATTATGAAAAGGTCACGTTCGCGTGTATGAGACAAGAGACACGATGGTTGTTAACAATATAAGCAAATTCCGAAAGCTTTTCATTTCCAATGACTCTCGGATGTTTCTCGTTATGCTTTGGTATTTTTTTCATGCATACGAAAGTTCTAGATGAACCGTTCAGCTAAGCTTCACCCTAACGTGTATTTATAAAATTTTTGTTTGCTCGTTATTAATTATCAGATAGATAGTCGATTATCTTTTTATTTTTTTTTTTTTTTTTATTAGAAATTTGTAAGTTTCTGGTGGAATAGTGGAATATTTCTATCGATCGAACGTCATTCTTATTTGTTTATGTTTTTTTTTGTTTTTGTTTTGTTTTGTTGTTAAAATATTTATAATATGTCTGATCGAATCATTTATTCATTTTTTTGCTCGTTAAATAAATTTTATACATATTTATATAAATATAAACCAATTGCTATGAAAATAGTTTACTAAGGCTTGCGTAACTATAAATGCATATCGAATTTGATCCTATAAATTCTATAAATTAAACATTATAAATTTTGTGGAAAAAATACGTTAATTTTATAGTGTAGATTGATTGATATTAGCCAACGTTGTTTATGAATGTCCCGAGTGCTTTTTACAGAATATTCACTAAGTAAACTGCTAATTAAGAAATGTTAATAGTGCCTTGAGAATAAAAAAGAGCATAAACAACCTGTTGGTAAAATGTAACGGACACTTCCCGTTGTACTTCACTTCGTGCTATTCTTGTTTGCGCAAAATCCACGCAAAAGATATCTCTCATTAATATCCTATTCGTCGGTCTTTCGCAGCATCTATTTCCGTCGGCGAATAAACAAAATAACGACTTTCTCCCGCTGTCACCCTTTTACGTCGGCAAGCTGCGTTCTTCGTGGTTGACCTTGAGCCCACAAAGACAGTTTGCAAATATCGTAGGCAGTCTCTCTCTCTCTCTCTCTCTCTCTCTCTCTCTCTCTCTCTCTCTTTACCATCTTTTTTCTACATCCACCACACGTACTTCTTTTTGCTCCATCCACCAGCCGTACTCCCCTTTTTGCTTTCCCCTTCCAAAATGTAAGCAGTCGAGGCTTGTGCTTTTACAGTTGCTGGTATAGGCAAAGCTGCGTTCCTGTAGGGCGGGAGGCGCGTCGTCGTCATTGTGCCTCGAGCTAAAATCGGACTAATATAACGTACGCGCATCGTGAATTTTGCTTTGAGAGCAGCAAGGAAATTCCACTCGTACTGAATTTACTTAAGGCGGCTGCTTTTACATCGCCGAGCGCGTAAGATTATTCCGTTTAGCTCGTGCTTTGTTGGGGCGATGTGAAAGCGATTGGGGGCGGGCGAGAATGCGGCTCTCGCAGTATCGTTCAATTACAAATATTTGTATTTAAAGAAAATATTTATATTCGTTTTTACTTGGGATATCCGTAGTATACATATTTTTTTTCTCTTCCTTCTAAAATCAATGTTTCATACATTGTACATTGTAATTCATGGGCCTCGCAACATCCGATTATAGTATTAACAAAAAAAATCAAAGGAATTGTGTACGTCGGTGAGGAAAGATATGCGTCTTATAAAATTTGTCAAATATGTGCAGTTTGCTTTTAAAAGCTAATGAGATTTTCTGCATTTTCTTCACACATTTGGTTAAGCTTCGGAGGACATTTTTAATGATTTTTGTTTCTTTTTTATTACTTTTTGTACACATAGTTAAAAGACTTTTAGGTTCCGATTTTTCGTGCTTTTTAAGCTTTGGAATTGTCATAACGATTTACAAAAAATTGTCTATAAGTAAGCACTTGTTCATGCACTTGGTCCAATTGTTTAATGAGAATGGAAGAAATTGTAAATAATACAATGAGCAGGTATTAATTCCAATAACACCGACTATTTATAATTTCGTAAATTTTACTTGGAATTCGGGACATTGCATAGTTTATAATTGCCGTACCGATTGCCAATTAATTAACGGGCTTATCAATAAGCATGGCGTTGGACAATTTTGATTATTTAAACGACGTGCGAGAGAATCCCAAATACCGTCAGCCGACATGTTCGCCACATTATTATTATTAGCACAAGTTTCTCGATCTCTCTGCCCCTACAACCGAGCTCTCACCTCGTCTCGGGGATTATTAATAACCCCCTTGCCCCTTGCGAATGAGTCAGGGGCAGGGGGAGTTATTCGCCGTTAATGTTGAGAGCAGCTGTTAGGCTGCGGACCCTCTTCCGGAAATGAGAAAATTCGGGCCAACTAGCGGCTGGAATGGCCGAGAAAAGTCACTCGCGCCAACTTCCATTGCCCTCGCCGTCCCGAATACTTTAGCCCATACTTTACAATAAATTCCAAATGACCGTGAATCCTAATTAAACGAACCTAGACTATCTTACGTATCCTTAAAATCATAGTCAAGAGGGCGAGGGGGAGACGATTGCACTGCCAATCCGTCACTTTAATAAACGAATTCACAGACAATTGACTTGAGCTTGACTTACGTTCGACCTTGTGCTCACGCCCGACTATAAAACTCCGATTTATCGCAAGACGCCCACCGGCTCGGGTGACGCGACGATTTAGCGATCGTGGCTCACGTCCATTAACGCATGTAATCCATTTTGTGTCGACAGCCGCCCGAGAACGAGCTGCAGAAAGTGGGCGAACGGGTGCCATCGGAACACGAGCTCAGGGTGCAAAGATCCCTTCAACGGTTGAACGTCCCGGAATGGTACAAGAACTCATCGGCCGTCCGGGATGGAGGCGGCTTCCGGCTCAAGAGACACTCGGATGCTTCGCAACACGGGGGATGGCGAGCCCTCGGCTCCAAGACGACATCCCTCTCGTCGCTATCCTCGTCTTCCAATCGACAGCCAACCCCAGGTACGTATCCAGGGTATATCTTTATCTTTATTTCTCTGCTGGAGATGCGCGCTTGGCAAGTCGAAATTAACTCACGTGACACGTAATTACTGGACCATAATACTGTAATATGAAGAAGTTAGTCATTCGTCGATAATGAACACCTCGATATATCAATACAACGTATCTACACACTTTAACGGATCACTACGACTCTGACATTCATTTATAAAGCCAAGCTTTCATAATACCATGGATAATATTATTGTCAATTCGCTAATAAATAATTGTTTATATCTTTCTATAGCTTATAAAATTCTTGTGTCACAAAATGCATAACACATGGCTGGAATGATTTTTTACATTGACTTTTAAAAAAATGTCTCTTCTCGACAAAAGATCATGTATTGGTCATTCAGTTCGATTGATACGCAATTGTTTAAGCGTTCAACTTGCTGCTTGTTAATAAGGATTACGACAGGAAATCAAATTATTTCTTTCTCGGGATAAGCGAGAATTGAAATAGTTCACGGCACTTAACAAGGATTTGCTATTTCGAATGCATTGATCAAAGAATAATGTTAACGGGAAAAGAAATTCCAAGCGAAGGGAAATAGGCTCATCTATTTATATGTATTGCAAGTTAAATATGTCTGACCCTGTTTTGGTTGTATCTACTAGAAATACTATAAGTACACTGCTACTTTTAATTTTCTGATAAAATCTTCATATTATAGAAAAATTTCCTAAGAAATCTTTTGCAAACGAAAATTGCAACATAATATTTATAGAACATATGTTCTCTTAAATTTCACACTATTGTAAATGCCTAATAAGCCATTGGGTACGTAATTTTAATTCATTACTTCCAATATAAAAATACAAAAGCGAATAACGAATGCATACATTATCTTTGTATTCTTTAAATTTTTTTTCTATTTTTTTTTTTTTTTTTTTTTTTTTTTTTTTTTTTTTTTTTTTTTTTTTTTTTTTTTTTTTTTTTTTTGTATATTCTCGATTATTCCTCAACTATTCCTTATTTATTAATTTTACTTACTTGATTTATAATTCAAAAGCGTTCAAATGCTTGAGAAATATTCTTATTTTAAATGCCAATAACCATAAGAGAAGTAAAATCTTACAAATGATCCAATGCGAAAGCACTGGTCAAAGGCGACTTTTAACGTTAATCTCCATTAACGTTTCATCAATAATTAATGCATCGTCCCGTTTTCGTAAAATTTCTTCAAAGTCTTAATTTTACGATTTACCGACGCGAGCCTAAATTCGGCCGTCACAGCAAAAGTGCAGCGTCGTCTCATATTACGAATAAATATGAAATAACTTCCTTTCCCCCAGAGTCGAGCTTTCCGTTAACACCAGCCGTTACCAACCGATCGAACAAAGATAATAATAAGAGCGACGCTAATCGGCAAAAGTATTGCAAATGATCTCAAGTCCAAGAAGTTGAAGGAGCTCGAGAACGAAAATTCCGCAGCTTCGAAATCGACCGAATCTCTCAACTTTTCCAGAATTAGCAGAGGTGCGTGGCGCACTCGAGGCACAGATTACAGACGGACACCGGCGGCTCTTCGGCGAAAAGTCTCGTCTGAAATAAGTTTAGACCAGCGCGCGAAGAGCCAACGCGGTTATTCGTAGGTCCGCGCTACAGTCGCGGCTCTTCCTTCCTACTCTTACACGGGGCTGTCGCATAATGGACGAGCTGAACCTTAATCCCTTCAAATTGGCTTTGAACTAACTTCAAGAGCTTTGCGCGTCGGATGTGCATGTACCGTGAAAAGAAACAAGGGGGGTTGAAGTAGAGTTGTGAGGAAAGGGAGGGGGAGGGGAATTCTTTATTGCGTGTGGCCTTTGGCTTTAGTGCGCCGAGCGATTGGTCGAGCGTATATAAGTCGGTGGTTTGTTTCGTTGTCGATAGTCCGCGATGAGAGGGGAAGGGAGAGATGAAGGTGGCGACGTTTCTCAAGCTCGAATTAATATTTGTTCATGTTATTTGATAATTATGCTCAGGTTGTCGATAATTTGTTAAGAGTAGGTTACGCGATGGTTGGCGAGAATACATTCCTGCCAGCATTAATGAAGTCGACTTAACGGTTACAAACAAAATTCTTTGATAATAACGAAAGATGATGAAGAATGCTCGTAAAGTTCGTTCGCGTCGTACAGTTTTGTATTTATTATGTAAGAGGATTGTTCTACTTGAACAATTTTGGCAACAAGGCCAAAAGTTCTTCAATCTCCTGAGTTCCTTGTTCGAACTGTCCAAAACATATATATATTACGACTAAATATTTATTATAAATTATGCGAATCGCGAGGAATTAATGGAACGTTGCATACTGCCAAGGCTTAAATTACTCGCGAGCCGAAAGCATTTTATTGGCTTTCAAAATTAGCCATTTTGCACTAATAATATCTATCGGTGTTAAAAACAATGTCTAATGCGTTTAACGTTCGAGGCGCGAAAAAACGGCTGGCAAAACGAGCTAAAATAGGAATAACGACTTTATGCTTCTAATTAATCCTATTGCCAATGCCAATATTACTTGCCTTCCGCTTTCTACGATTTCCAGCTCGATACGTTTTACGCACCATCACTACAAGGACGAAAGTAGTTACGCATCTCGCAAGCATCGTACGATCGACGAGAGGCGAACCAATCCATGACAGTCGCAACCTGGTCTCGTCCTTATCCTCGCAACGTAAAGCTGGACGCGTTGGCCCATCGAAAATCCCCCGTAACCGTCTCCTACCCCACACACACACACACCCCTCCCCCCGCCCCGCCCCGCCCCGCCCCTACCTGTACTAACTATCACTGTACTCCATCACTTGTAAAGTCTAATCGAACCTCTTGTCCCGCAGGTACACTCCTGAGCCCGAGCCCGACGCCGCCAGTTTTCTCCAGATGGAGCACGAGTTTACTAAACAGCGCGGGAAGCTCACCCGCGAGTTCCGCTCGCTCCTCCTTCAATCATCGGCAACCCTACCTTGGTTGGCGCTCGCAGGAGCGACTGGCCAATCCTCGCACACCCGCGGAGCGACTCGCCCAGGGTATTCTGCCCCAGCTGCAAAATTCAAGCAAGGTAATGTAAGGTGGGCCCGCCGGGGTTACGAAAGCTTAAGCGAGCTCGTGGAGGCGATGGGATTAAAGTTACTCGGTTATGGAAAGCTATGAAGGCGTTTGGAGGTGGCGGAGACGGACGGTCGATCTCGTGTAAGTTACCCGACCTCCTCGTTGTCTTCTCGCGATCCACATGAAATACGTGCGTTTCAAGGGATGACGTTTCGCGCCATTTTTTATTTTAAAAATGCACCCGCCCGAGCTTCAGTTGGCTGGCTATGAAGGCGATGGGAAAAATATATTTAATCGCGCGATATCCGTTTTCATGCTCTATAGATCCGTAATGCAGCGGGACTTTGCAGTGCCAAGCATTTGTTTTGCTTTTTATTGTATCGTTTTTCTGTTGGTTTTTTGTTACTATAAGGATAACGGATTTTTTTTTTTTTTTTTTTTTTTTTTTTTTTTTTAGTAAGTCGCGATGAAGCTATTTAGGCTTCCCTCAAAGTGTCAGCTATTTTTATCCCAAAATGTAATTATTTCTCTTTGCTTTAATCGATATTTATAACTCGAGAGCCCGAGTGGATAATGCATAATGCAGTTGCTGTACGAGAATAGTTAGCGGATAAAAGTACTACCTAATTTGAGATAGTCCTAGATATTTCATTTTTTAAAATGGATCATTGTTAATTATTCCGGCAGAACATTGAGCGATGAAAATTTCTTTAAAAAAAAAAAATGATATAATTGAAAATAGAATGTTCGAGGATGAATGTTAATAATATCATTTCAAAGGAGTGCACTCCTCTCGTAAATCCTTAACGGGTCTGCTTATTATTTAGAGCTGCTTACACTTGGAGGATAAATTATACGCTCGATCTTAGGTAGTCGTGATCTTGTTGATTTCTCGCAGACGGGAAAAGGCTGAAATTTTTTTTTTCGTCCGAAGCGGAGGACGTCGGCCGCGTTCTATGGTATTAATCATGTATATACGTTTGCAGTCCCGTAATTAAAATCATAAGTGTAGGGGGCGCACGCGCGTACGGGCAGCTTATATTGCCAATATTTGGGCATGCCAAAACGTTCCTTACGTATTATGCCAACGAGCAAGATTTAGAAGCTTACCTTGACTTTAATCAAGTTAAGAGTCAAGGTGTAACAAATAACTTGAAATTCTTAAGTATCTTTTGGTTAATGCTTTCTTAATAGTCGTAGCGAGGATAAATGACTATTATTCGAATACATTGGTAATTAAATTTTGCTTTGGATAGAAATAGACATAGCGCGATCGAGAGTTTTACGATGATTAACATGCAATAGGAATCACCGGAAGTCCTATTAGCTCTTCGTGATGAAATAGTTGTGATTAATGAGACGAAGCACTTGGACATTGCTAATTATGCGAGCGCATATAACGATAATTTGTCTTATCGAAGGCCTTACGTAATAATATGAGATTGGTAGTTTTACAAAATGTTCGCTTGTTTTTTAAATTAAATTTTCTTTTTTCTTTTTAAATCTATCGATATGCTATTAATAATAAGAGAGAAAGAAAAACGTTAAAAATTATAATTCTATATAATGTATTGCTGAAATAATATGCATTTGTCGATATAAATAGCTAATCTCGTTGTAAACATTATTGTAGAAATACTTTGTAGAGTTTTTTTAAATTAATGGCGCATTAAAGAAACGATTTAGTTTAAATGAGCATTTATTCACTATGCGCAATATAATAATATCTTTCGTCTAATATAAATCTCACTCTCTCTCTCTCTCTCTCTCACTCTGTTTCTTTCTTCGTCTTTTTTTGGAACGCATAGAGTTGAACGCCATTGAAAGACTTTAATGATAAAGCGTGACAACGAATGTCCAGACCACGGCTTATTCTCAAGTAAATAACGAAGAGAAAGACGCATTCAAATAAAATGGAGACACGGTTAAATTGAAAAAGGAAATAAGAAATTGTGCGTAGAATTGGGAAGCCAAACGATCACATGGATACTTATCGCGTAACCATTCGCGCGAAATTGTACGCTATTTGATAAAAAGAAATTGTCTCGCCGAAGGCGCCGGCTCGTACGCGCCCTTCGCGACTTTATCGCCGTCAAGACGGTTGCGACATGACGTACGCATAGGACATAATTCGGCATTAGATAAGGAGCCACGATACGGCCATCTGATCAATAGTAAAAGTGCCAATGAGAGAGGAGACACGAAAGCGACGGCCGCGCTTGCGCGACGTCACCCGTCTGGCCTCGCGGTCTCTTGACCGTCGCTGACCCAGGAGACGCGAACGGGGACTCGAGAGCCGTCCACGTGTTTTGGCTTTGGTCACCGGGGCAGGGCAGAAATCACGGATGGCGGCCTCCTTTATCGATATGTGCTTATTTTCGAGATATCCGCTGCAAATGGATGAGGTGGCGACGCGTCCGAGCCACGTTTATAATTTATTGCTTGGAATGTCCGAGCAGCCATTTAATTTATCGGTCAGCCGATGGCTAATGATCGTGGAAACTGGATGTTCGAGGATTTGGTTGGGGGTAGGTATCGTTTAAGGAGCAGCCCCGAGTTGGTATTCCAACTCTGATTAATTGGGTGATGAAGCGGAAATATATATGGGGGCGGAAATGAGGGAGGGGCTGCATTCCAGAGCCACGCGTTTCGATAAATTATTCTTTATTTCGTTACTATTGGGAAGCTATTTTTGGCTCTCGTGAGCTTTAAATTTACTTAATGCAACTATTGCATCGATGGCATTTGGGTGATGGAGAAATAACTACTCGTACGGAGCGATAAACGTAATGTATTTAATTACCGTACCGAATTTCCTTTTAGTCGGGCTTCGCGATAGCTGTAGTATTATTGGTAAATGTAAACAAGTCGATTTACATCTTTTAACTAAATGAAAACGATGGTAATTTTTTGGAGCGGATAAGAATTTGTTTACTAGCAAATAAGAATGAAGTAAAAATGAGCATTAACTCTTGGACGAGGGGATTCCTTATAATGGAAACAATTTTTTTTTTTTTTTTTTTTTTTTTTTTTTTTTTTTTCTTATTCATGCAAATTCGTCGATTTATGTTTACAATGAATACGGACAAAAAGTATTTACTTTCTTAAATTGTTTATGCCTGACGAAATAAAGTACATAGATTTTTAAAATTGGACAAATTGTTCATTTATCCTAGCATGTATTATAAACAATATTATTAGGAGCCAATGTAAGGTGTATTGAGAGAACATAATAATATATTTTCCAGTGTGTCGTGCAAGTATATGCGAATAAAAATTATTCTGGCATAAATAATATAGTTAAATTTCAATTGGATAATTATTGCATACGACGAATGCGTTTGTAATATTTGCTTTGAAATGCCACTTCATATGTTTGATAGAAAATAATTATTTATTTGAAATATACTTATTTCAAAATTATATTATTTTTACACTAACAATAATAACAACAACAACAACAACAACAACAACAACAATAATAATAATAAGAATAGGAATAACAACAACAATAACAATAATAATGATAATGGAGAAAAAAAAAAAAAAAAAAGTCAATAAATGTTTTGTCACGTCTTTAACTGTTGAAATAAATAGAAAATATTTTCTCTTAATTACAATTGCTTACAATTATAGAACATTGTTGCCAATGTTTTACAAAAATAATTCAATCAGCTGAAATTTAAATGCCAAAAGAAATTTCAATTTCGTTTTGTAAAAAGGAAAAGAAGAAAAACGTTTTTCATCCGTTTTGTTTTATCTCACTGCAACGTAGCGCCCAGAAAATTACACGTAACAACGTATTATTCAATAATACACATTAAAATGCAAACATTCATTAATTTTTTTTTTTTTTTTTAATCATGATAGAATTGTGATATTTCGAATCAAGAAAATTTTTGGAAAACTCAAAAAATGGTATTGGAAAAATATTATATTGCTAAGTATTTATTTAAATCCTTATAACAGTTAGAAGTGGCAAATTTTACGAAAAATAAAATACTTATCATTTATTATTATTATTATTATTATTATTATTATTATTATTATTATTATTATCATTATTATTCACTATACATATATAACAAGTTTTAGCTTAAAAATATGAATGAATTTATAAATTTAAAAAGCAATAAATTTTATAGCTGCGAAAGTAGTTATTGACATGTAAGTATCATGTATCTTTGGTTGAATTATATAAAATCATGTTTAAAATAATATATAATTACGAGTTTATAAGACTACTAATTTATTATTAATTGTTAATGCCCTTAAAGCTCTCGCTCGGTACGAATGATTTTTGAAAATAAAAATATTCACGAGTAAAATCATTGGCAACTCGTAGCTTCTTCACGAAAAATCGATTAATCGCTTTGGATAAATGTACTCCGCACTCGGAAAATGAATAATAAGAAAGGAAACTCCGATGGGTGCGCGTGTACAATAAAACAGATTTCCATGTCCTAATTTTATCTTTATCTTCGCAGCAACAGCAGCAACAGCATCAGCAGCAGCAGCAGCAGCAGCAAGAGCACAATCATCATTATCATCATCAGTCACCGAATCAGCAGCACTCGCAGCAGCATCAGACTGGGCAGCAGTTGCCTGGGAATCAAACAACGAATCAGGAAGTGAGGAATTCGATAAAGGAGGTTACCTCGGCAATTGTGCACTACGTGCAAAGCGGCCAGGAGGTGGTGGGCGGTGGTGGTCGCCTGTCGCCCCGGTCGCGGCCTGACGACTGGGACGAAAGGGGCGGCGCAAGGTCGATCAGCCCCCGAGGTGAGCACTAACGAACGCCTCCGATATCTCGTTCTTATTCTCTCTCTCTCTCTCTCTCTCTCTCTCTCTCTCTCTCTCCATTTCATAAACTCTTTTTCTCTTATTTTCACGTCTCTCTTTCATCAACGTTTACTCGTATTTTTTACCTCTCTCTTTATCTCTACTCTCTCTCTTTGTCACATATTGTTTCACAATAATTTCTCTCTTTTTTTTCTCTTATCTCTATCTATTTTTTTTTTTTACTTCGTTCATCTTCTACATATATATCTGTCAATATCGCGAGCTCATAAGTCGCCGGTGCTCTTTCGAGATGTACGACGGACATCGAATTTCGAACCCTCCGATTTACCTCGGCAACTATTACATGACATTGTAAGGAATGAAAGAGATATCGATGTGTGCGAGAGTGTGTGTGTGCATAGTTTATTGGAAAACTGTTGAAAATAACTGCGTCCCACCACCAAACCACCACCACCACTACCACCACCAATTACCACGACCACTACGATTATCACCAACCGCTTTAATACTCCGCGACTCAGGTAATTTTTTGTTTGTCGTTTTATTATTGAACTTTTAGTAACTTTAGTTTGTTTGGTTATTTATCGGATTTACTTTGGGATTTCAATTAATTTTAAGGATGTAATAATAAAGCTCATCTTTTATTTGAAATTCACGTATTGTTTGAAATTTTTGTTTTTCATCAATTCTATTACATAATTTATTGAAAATGAAATAATATTTTATTATGAATTAAAATTTGAAATCCAAAATTAGACATTCCGTACTAATGGTGAACTAATTTATTTTTTTTTTTTTGTTTTGTTTTGTCTAATTTCATCAACATGGCTAACATTCGAGATAATACTTTGATTAATTTTTTAAACAAAGACATTGTGATTCAATTTTTTTTTTATATTCCTAAATTACTGTTTTTAACGTGAATCGATTAAATTGATTCTTCACTAATTGTAGAATAATTGATTTATTCAAGCGATTGGTCTTACGAATATTTAAAATATTTCTTGAAATTTTTCGAATTTTTTCATGCTAATTAGAAACAACATATAATTAAAAAATATTCATTATATAAAGTTGTAAAAATACAAAAAAAAAAAAAAAAAAAAATACATCATTATCTTAGTAGTAGTTGAGATTTGAAAAAATTGAATTACTCTGTATAATGTTGATTCTAAAATTAATTTATTTCTTGTTTAAACGTAGTGTATTGTTTTCGTTTACTAACACACACATTCTACTTTACTTATTGATGTAGATCACACAGTCAGAGGAATCCTATTTCTATTCTTTCACTGATATTGTATTATGCATAGAAACGAATACACACGCAAGAGCGCAAACAGAAGTACTCACATTTACAAATGAAAAATAGAATAGGGAGATATTATGCACCGAATTCATTGTTCGATAGACAGAAATGGAAGAAGAGTGCATATAAATAGAACTATTGCTCTTGCTAATTTTTCACGCGTCATCGCGATCGTATAGATCGTTTAGCGATACGTCACGTAGTGACGAAGAATTTTCATATCTGATTAAGAAACAATATTATTTATGTTTTTATAATTTTTTTCTCTCTCAAAATCCATCTCGTTGCCAAGAGCTTTGAATAAAAGTCACACGTACATACTTTCCAAAACCTTTTTTCTTATCACGAATTATATATTACGAATATCTTGCGTCGTATTATCCTTCTACTAAGAGAAATAAATGCTCATGTTCACTTGTATAATTTGCATAAAATATTAATATTATTATTTCAAATGAAAATTTATTATAAACATTTTAAGCTAAAATTTCTTTATAAACTATGTACTTAGTGTTTTATTTTTGAATAATATTGAATTTTAAGTTAATTCTTCTAATCAATTTTGGTGTAAAAATGGCCATTTTGTCAAAACACAAATTAAATTTACGACAATTTCAAGTTACTGTAATGTAATATTAAAAAGAGAATGACATTTATTTTTATATTAATAATATTTACGGTAATCATTTGCTTAATATTACGAAATTTTACATTATTTTTTAAATATTATATTATAGGTACGTTGTACGAAGATGGGATTGTAGTTTTACACGAGTTATAAATAATCAGATTTAACATGCCAAAGAATTGCATAGAGTGAACTTTTCATCAATTTGACTGAAATTCAAGCTCTAATCTATCACCATAAGATATCCCATTATAAACAAATTCAATGTTGATCATTAATATTTTATTTGAAATTTTACTGAAATAAAACATTCTACATTATTAATATTATTATTTATTATTATTGTTGTTGTTGTTGTTGTTGTTGTTGTTGTTGTTGTTGTTATTCTTCTTCTTCTTCTTCGTTTTATTATTATTATTATTATTATTATTATTATTATTTACTACTCTTACCATCGCTATCGATATAGCTACTTCTACACACTTATAACTACCATTACTACTACCACATTATTATTGTTATCATTATTAATTATTATTTTTATTATTAATTAATTATAATAATAATTTATTATAATAATATTTATAATAACTTATTAATAATTATTATTATTACTATCATCATCATCATCATTATTATTATTATTACTATTATTATTATTATTATTATTATTATTATTATTATTATAACTATTATTACTATTATTGCTATTATTGCTATTATTGCAATTATTGATATTAATAGAATGGATAAATAAAGATTACAAGTTAGTTCAGTGGACAGAAAAAAGCGTCATTAATTTCTCCGATTAAATTTTTGCAATATTACCGATTAGTTTATTTACGTAAATTCATCGGGACCATTCTATATATTTCATTAAGAAGAAGAAAAAAGAAAGCCTCTCCCTTCGTTTCAATAATATGCTTATCGTTAATACAGTAGACAAAGAGAAAAGCGAAGGGCTTCATCGACAGAGGCGACAGAAAAGACGAAGCTCGCACGCGCTACCCTTGGCCCTGTTTCTTTATCTGTCATTTGGCGAAAAGCCCACGGGTGTAAAAAGTAAAATGGGGGCATTAGAAAGTCGACGAGATGAGTTACAATTGAGATTAACGGTATGACACGAGTCCTTCGTTTATCGCCGTATTCCTTCCTGGTTTTCTATCCGCGCGATCTTTGCACTTCCGCCAGCGTCTATCATCTCTTGCTTTCCTCTACTTTCCCCTCTTTGTCAGAATGCTCCAAATAGATTACCCTGAGATGGCGCGAGCGTCATCATCGTTTGGGATTCGCGTATCCCGAATTCCCTCGTCCAGGACATTTCCTCGATTTTTTACTTCTACTCAGTCAGCCTCACTACTTATTTTATCGCTTTTGATCCTGTCGCTTTTCATTCACATTCTACTTCTTCTAAACATAAATTCTTTCTATTCCTTTGCAATTTATGTATAGGATAGTTTATTGCGTAGCCTAAGACTCAAGAGCGAGAGCATTTTAATTGCCCAGAAAGTCATTATGTTGCGTAACAATGGATTAGACCTATTATAGTTATATCGGAAACTCATTACTTATATTTGAGTCAATAATTAATATTAACAAAGTAAATTAAACAAATCGTATTATTATTATTATTACTGTTATTATTATTATTATTATTATTATTATTATTATTATTATTGTTGTTGTTGTTGTTGTTGTTATTATTATTTATATTTATAATTATATTTACATATATATCCTGAAAGATATTGTCAGTAGATTCAACCGATGAATCATAATTGATTAATACAAAAATATAGTTAATGAATTTGTTTTTAAATGTAATAATTTTATCAAAGATAAAAGATAAAAAGATAGAATAAATAAATTCATTTACGGACGATATAAGGATAGGAAGAAGCTCACTAGCTTGTAAATCATTAAGATGAAATCCATTTTATTTGCACACAATGCAACTTTTTGTTAAAAGCTTGCTTAAAGTCTGTTAAAATTTTCCCTCCACATTTCAAAATAACGACAAAAATACAAACTCATATTGGCTTCAATTTTTTTGCGAATATTTTTCCATTTTTTATTCGCAAAATCAGGCGATAGATGTATACGCGTTGAGAAGCGACGCCTTTTTACGTCCTTGTCAGGCCAGGGGGCGTAGAAAACGCCCGTACGTTACGATTTTCTGTGTTCCTATTGGATTAGCAATGATTTATCCGGACCTTAATATTGCGCATTTCCCCATGAAAGAAATAAACAAGTGCAATCGTCCCATTACCTTTCGAATCGAGAATGGCGAATCACATCGTTAGCTTCGCGTTGGAGGGTAGAGAAATCGGTAACGTCGTCGCTCGGAATTTCCGCCTCCTCCATAGTTTAACGAGGTTCATCGAGCCATTAGCCTTCCCCCATTTGGAGGAGGGGTTGCCGATTTTCACATTTCTTCATCGCCCATTGGCTAGATCGATGATTTCCACTGCATGTCTGAATTAACAGAATCTGTATATACCGACTATATCGTATTCGAATATTGTTTTTCGTTTTTTTCTTCTGTTTGCAAAATTATCGACACGCTATTTTACGAATAATTTATTGAACATTTCCAATTGTAATTTAATTTCAAAGTCTTGTTTAGAATAGGAGGTACGTCCGTAATTATCTCTTATTGAATCAAAATTGTTTTCGTTGATCGATGTTTAATAGTAAATGTGTGCATACGGTTTAGGTAAGCAGCGCCATGAAGTACAATTTATTTATTATTTTTTTTTTTTTTTATTATCGAGTTTTTCTTTTTCTTCAATGCCAATGAACATGGCATTGTCTAAAGTATTATTTATTGCACGTTGCGTACTTTTGGAATGGTGTAAGAAAGGAGGAGACCGTGAAAAGGAGAAACTCCAATATAAAATCAATATTCGAAATTATTGATCTCTAATGTTATATGTTGATCTGACAATAGGAATGATTATGAAATTGATCTAATTGAGATATGATTGTTAAAAATTAAAATGAAACAGAACAGTCACTTGAAATTGTTTATATAAAACTATATATTTGAATGTGAACGGTTTTTTTTTTTTTTTTTTTTTTTTTTTTTTTTTTTTTTGATCTACGTGCAACGGCCCTACAAGTGTCCTAGGTACACGTGGGAATACCTTGTGTTTATAATGACTTAGGCTTATCGAGCCATAAACTAAAATGTGCTGGAATTTATGTTTCATTGTGGGTAACAGAATAAAGCATTAAGAAATTAAGATAAATTTAGGAATTCTTTGTATAAATGTTTTCTAATATTTAAAGAGAAGGAGAAAGGAAGAGAAAAAAAAATCAGACAAATACAAATCCTCGCCTATTATTCATCATTTATACGACAAATTAATTAATGCATGCGAACGGTGATAATTCATTATTAGAATATTTACTATCCCCTTTTTACGTATAATCATCATTTATTTCAACTTAGTCTGTCATTGTTATCCTATGGGAAAAAGTATCGATATAGTTTTAATGATAAACATCTATACTGCAGCTGTGTGTACTACATCGTCATTATCACGTAATACCATTGTATACTTGTTTGATTTGTATGAATTAACATAATTAATTAACATTATCAATTAACAATGCTGCGGCTTTTATATACATCATACAATTATAAATGCTGTCAGTCTGATGTTATTTTAATGGCTTATAGAGTTTTTAACCATCTGTGGATTGGCTGCCTCTTTATAGCACAAAAAAAAAGTAATAAAATAAGAAAAAAAAAAACAAATCAATAAATAATAAGAATAACTTGGCAGTTATTCTGTAAAAGTATCGTTATTATAACAAAGTATTTGAATTTACTGCAACTAACGATAAATTATTAACGCGCATGAAAATATGTATAGATTCTAAGTTTGCGTAGTCGGAGCGTTATTACACATAATTGAATAAAATTTTTATTAATAATGTCTCAATTATGTCGTAAAAAATAATTAACGAATCAAACTTTCTTTCATTCTGTCAATGTCATTTTAACAATATACAGACAAAATTTACCACTCCAATACCATTGTATTAAATCACGTGGTGGTTTAGATAAATAATTTATTCTTTTTCTTTTTCTTTTTTTAAGAATGAAATAAAGATAGATTCGTAAATTTGGCTTGAAAGTAGAATCTACAAGATTGGCAAAGATTACTTATTACATGTAAAGTTAATTAAAATTATTATTCAATTGACAAATAACTTTATCAAGGCTTATGACTACGTTTTTCTAAAGATTACACGCTATTGTTTAAAACAATCATTGCGTTAAGCTTAGATTAATCTATTATCACTCACAATGTCTCAGTATAATTTCAATTTTGATAATCGTCGAGCGATAAATTTTAAGCGATGTTTTATCGATCTTAATGTGAGGAATGATTTTTTTGCTAAATTACAATCTCTCTTCTAGTTTTGCCACTCTCGTAACTTCTATTTTCAATGTCCAACCAGTCGGTACGCTATAGGATAGTCTAACGACTAATAAAAAAAAAAAAAAAAAAAAAAAAAAAAACAAAGCGAAACTCAGAAGATAAGAAAATCGAAACAATCTTAAACAAAAGTGTCTCCCTCTTCCGCTTTCCCTTTCTCCACTCCTTCCCGCCCCCCTCTCTCTCTCTCTCTCTCTGATTGGATATCAACAAAAGGGAGTTCAGGACTGGTCTGGATGGAAAGTTCCTTCGTGGGTGTACGCCCGGTCGAATCCCCGGATACTCCGGCAACCATCGATGCGTCCCAGTCAAGTTCACGGGCGCTGCAGTCACCGTCGCGTTCGTCGCTTCTCAATGCGACAACGACGAGAACAGCAACAGCAACAGCAACGGTAACAGCAACAGCAACATCAACAAAGACGACGACGACGACGACGACGACGACGACGACGACGACGACGATGACGACTACGACTACGACAACGAGCTTCCGCTCAGTGGTCAGCGGCGAGGCGAGCGAGGAGGGCGGCTCGACCTCGGGTGCCTGCCCCGAGGATTTGGGCAGCGGCTTCACGAGCCTGAGCGATGGCCCCGGCAGCCTATTCCTCGATCTCGCGCAGGCGCATCGGCAGCCGGAGCTAGTGGAGCACCAGGAGCGCTTCGAGTCGCCCTCGCCCACTCAGCAACAGCAGCACCACCGAAGCCGCAATCGGCACCGCTCCGAGGGCGAGCAGCACCATCACAGGCATCAGCATCACCATCGTCAGCATCAGCAGCAGCACCAGCACCAACGTGGTGAGTTGCTGCTGCTCGCCTAGACGCCGGGTGAAAAGGCCGAACGGTCGAGCACAGAGAGATATCAGCGAAACAAATCCAGAGGAGTTTAAAAGAAAAACACTGCGCGCATGGTCGACACGACTATTATAATCATTATCGTTGCTATTATTATTATTATCCCTCTCCGACGAAATTACAATGCAGTAAAGTTGCACCACTGACTCGGCTGTTACTCCAATGTCACTCCAACGATGAGAGAATTTTGTTCACCGGCCACTCTCCTCTGCCTTGCTACCAATCGATGCTCTCTAATGCGCGACTGGTTATTCTTTTTTTTTTTTTCTCTCTATCTATCATCCCGTTTTAATGTACATTCGTGTGGCTGCCATTGATGTTTGTTTGGACCGTTGTTATTCGTAGTGTGTGGCTGGTCGTGTGCACCTGGCGTGTTTTGCTTGTCTCTTGGTGTAGAGTCAACGCGAAAGGACGAGCGATCAAAATCTTTTCCATTTTTTCCATTGCGTCGTACTGTACAGCGTTGTAATGGTATTAGTCCTTAGACCTGCATACGTGTGGCTGATTTCCATGAAAATGCTCTTGCGAGTTTGCTCGCTCGTCTTCTCTTTTGTTGAAAAAGATATTTCGAGGTACATACGTTGCTAAGCTCATTATCCTTTCTTTCATTCCAAATGAAATAACATTGTAACTATTAAGGTCGACGTCGCTCTTTGTTTTTATTATAACAACCATGACTTACTTTTGCCTGTATTATAAATTTTGATTACAAATTCGCGAATTATTCGAGAGGGCGATACATCATTTTTCGATTGTAGGATTACAATTAATGCCTTATCTTCTTTGCGTTCAATGAATTATCATTGCCGTATGAGAACACGCGAATGAATAGTGGCGAGCACCCACCAATCTTCTTACGCCCTTAAATTATCATCGTTTCACTCGTGGTTTGTGGCATTTTAAACATCCCCCCGCCCCGCCCCGCCCCCTCCCAATTTCATTTTCCTCGTTATTTCACCGAAACGCGTCCTCTTCCTTTCTGCTAATTTCATCGGCCGAATATTAATATTCCCGAGCATAAATTGCCCTTCGCAGTGTCTTTTAAAATAATACCTCCGAACGTGAGACGAATAATTTTTCGACGCGTCGCTCGGTCCATCGTTTCACATTACGATTCTTACAAAAATCTCTATAAACGCTACGGTAAGTGTACAGCGCATTCATTACATAAGAAACGTCGACTTTTTTCTTCTATTTTTTTGCCCAAATGCCTTACGAGCTGTTCCAATTGACATTTAAAAGTGAATTGTAGTAACTAGGCCGCGTGGTATCTTTCTTTACATTGTACAATCGGCCATTTTCATTCAACGTTTAACGAAATAATTTTGTACCGCAACGCATAATGATTCGAGTGCGATTACGACACGAGGCGATTGTCCGTAATCGTTGATAATAATCATAGTCCGCTAGATAGGATAACGTCCCGAATATTTTGCCAAATCCCGTGGCTTGCGCAATAAAGCTTAAGCCCTTAACATATCCGTTGTGCCTGCAAAATAAATATCAAAACGGTCGATTGTTTTTATCCTCCTCCCCCCCCCCCCCCCCCCGCCCCTTTTTATTATTCGCCAACGCCACAAGATTCCCCCTCAACTTGCCTCCTTTCACTCGGATTGTCAAAAGATACGCGCAACTCCATTATTCCCAACTGCCACTACTCCACATCGGGAGCAGTAAAATTGCTCAAAGCTCTCAAGCTCTCTCAAGCTAAATTCGTACATACAGCCCGAAAATTTGTCTAAGGATAGTTTAATTAATGGCCAGGGTAGTTTACTCGTTGCATCCTAATTTCCATCCTGCCCTGTTCAACTTAGCGAAATTATCATTATTCTTTTGTATATTTTTAAAATGCTAAATCGGCACTCACCAGCTTGTCTTCATAAATCCGAATCGTTTTATAAATCTCGCTAGAGATTGCCGAAACAGGCAAGAATCCGGAGGAGGGTGCCCAAGAGGGTTTGCAAAAACTAAGCGACAAGTTTTAAGGGCTACGGAGGAGTCGTCTGGGTTCGAGAGAAGAGCAGCCCGGCGACGTAAGAGCCAGCTATTGCGCAAGCGACGTGGAGGCCTTCGACGAGCCCCGCTGGCAATAGCCACCTGCTCGCGGACGAGGAAGCACTTGGGGGACGTCTGGCCGACGTCGGGACGAGGTCCAATGCGCATCGTCGCTTACAGTACCGCGGAGTGGGGTTCGACGAGATTGGCGGCCGCCTATTCTTAGCGGGACGCGTTCGACGTATCCGCCCGACCGACGAGGAGCCTTGGCGGTTCGGGCGCGACGATCCGAGGGAGTGGGAGAGGGAGGAGTAAGGGGCGAGGGGGTAGGAGAGATTGTATTATTGGGGGATAAATGAAGAAACCCCTGGTGGATTTTTGTATCTTATCTTCGGGCTATTGAGCGACACGTCACCCTCGGCCGTCAATCGTGCCAACGAGGAATTCGTCGAGTCGTTCGGAGGAGCGCCTTCACCTTGGTATACAGCGACCCTGGGTGCTCGCCCATACGCGTATCGCCGTCTCAATTGTCCGCTGCGACTGTCGATTCGCCATCAAAGGAGACACGAAATTTGTTTGGTACATCTGGAGGAGACTCCATTAAAAATAATCATCGCGTAACATCGTCCTGCCCGTAAAATTGCCTTCTCCTCGCAATACACAAGAGGAATTCAATTGACTCGAATCAACGTATCGGCCAGTCGCTTGTATTGGTGGTTGTACTCGTACTCCTCTGCCTTATACCTTTCGAGTTTTTGCCCCGCGTATAATACACTTATTAGTTGACCGATATAATACATATCCGTATAAAAAATCAATAATCCTTAAGGACTTGTGGACTCGCGGGAGCTTATCTCTGCCTAAGTTTTCGTCCTAAGCAATCGATGGCGCAGCCCATGAAATTGTAATCTTCACTTACCGGTGCATTCTTCTTTCAAATGCCAACGCATCTTTCGCTTCTCTTTCTCTATCTATCAAAGCCGCAAATAAATTGCACGCTTGCATAGATATTTTCATGGAATTAAAGTCTTTAACATATTAGTCGGTGGCGAGATTCGTTCCGATATCGTCAAAATTGAAAATAATTGTAACGTGTATTCTGTGTAAGCGCACATAACTGTATTTGCCTATGTTTTGCAAAATTTTAATTTTACATTACACGCAATTTTAGTAATCGCATTAGCGATCGGTCCGACAACATATATATATATATATATATATATATTGTTTTTTAAATTGTATTTATTATTATTATGCTCCCAGTTCGTGCTAGTTTTAGATTAAAAGGGCATCGTATATGCAAAGAAGAAATGCAAATTGGTCATATGTGTATTATTATATCGTGGATTTTAATACTTTCTCGGCTTACTCGACGTGCAAACTTGCTTTTGCTACGAGTCGTTCTATTCTGATTTTATTCCCGGCCGACTGCAAATTTCTTTGACGAAAAAGTCTTTATTATATCGCGCGCACACGCGCATCTCCGTATAATCGAAAAACAGTTGAACAGGCGCCCTGCAAGCCAACGTTATTTCGAATATTTTTCTTTCTTTCTTTCTTTTCTTGTTTTTTTTTTTTTTTTTTTTTTTTTTTTTTTTTTTTTTTTTTTTTTTTTTTTTTTTTTTTCCTCCTTTTTC
>NW_011948415.1:11859192-11873103 GCF_000503995.2 Ceratosolen solmsi marchali
ATTATTATTATTATTATTATTATCATCATTATTATCATCATTATTATTATCATCATTATCATTATTATTATTATTATTATTATTATTATTATTATTATTATTATTATTTCGATTATAATTGTATTATTATTTAGCATTATAATTTTTAATGTCATAAATATTTTCGGTACTTTTATTTCTGCTCTTTTTTTCGTTTTATCGTCGTTTTTGTAATTTTTGTCAGAATGATGCAATAGCGCGTCATTGGCGAACATAATGATTACGATGTAAAATTAATATAATAAAATGTGTTACCGTCGCTGCTGCTTCTACATTTAGTCAAGATATAATACGAAAAAAGGAGGGGTAATAAAGCAATTAGGCGCTATTGAATTTGCGAAGAGAGAACCTTTATAATTGCTTTTTCGATTCTACACGTATGCATACAATGAGAGAGACAAAAAAAAAAAAAAAAAGAAAAGAAATATATACGTTGGCAGTTATTATTTTATCTGTAGCTATATTATCTTTATCCTTGGCAAAAGAAAACATGAAATAAATAAATTATTGTTTGTACTTTTGCGCTGTTATGTCTTTTTTATTTTAATTCACTTCATATTTTATTATTATAAGTCTCTTCATTTTCATTTATATTCTCTTAACTTTTAATACTTGGCACCTAATGTTATTTCATCTTTTATCATCATCATCATCATCATCATCATCATCATCATCATCATTATTACCATTATCATCATTATGATTATTATTAGTATTATTTTTATTATTATCGTTGTTGTTTATGTATTGTTGTCATTATTATGTATAAGTTTGATGTATCATTATTTTGTTTGCTTGACACGGTAAGTGATGATTTTCTTTTGCTTTGTTTTGCTTAGAGTTAAGAACTTAGCAACACCGCCTTAAAAACTTGTTTCTTTATGCTTTATTGTTGCCAGAATTCATTTTACACGCGCAAGTACAGCTTTATCTTTATTTATCTATAAATGAGTATTAGAGCTCGTTAAAAATTTAGCCGAATACATGTGAATTTTCAAGGACACATTATAAATTTAAATACATACTAACAGAATTTAATTGTTTCGCGCACCCTGTAACGTAGTGAAAATTATAATTTTTTATTAGTAAATAATTGGCATTAGAAAATATATAGTTGACCATATGTGTGTGCGGATTGCATACGAAGATAAACGTTCGTTTACTCGACATCTTATCGCTCTTAGGCATATAAATAGATGTGTGGTAAGAGTTTGAAACGCAACTCCTTCATAGAATTAGATGCTTAAACCGATAAATTGCAATACGTAATGGCGCATCGACATCGAGAAATTTATTGCTAATACTCGGTCTTGACGACGACCAACTGAAACCCCCTTATTTATTCTAATCCGATATTGTTTACTTTAATCCTTTTAACTTTGGATAGCTTATCGAACGTTAGTATTGCCTTTGGTTCTGCTTATTTTCCCTTAATCTCCGAAATATTTTTGACATTTCTTAGTTTTTTTCCAAATTATTTATGGGTATGAGACGTCATTTGTCCCTTCTATATCCTCGTCTATGAGATTTCTTCGAAGGATTTTATGCATGCAGGTTCGAGTGAAAACACACACCATTAAGTGCCTTATATCAATGCTAAATTATAATTATAGAATTTACCTTGACAATCAATTTCTAAATTAAATTTCTAATGTAATAATAAGTGATTACAACAGCTTGAAATAGTATATGAATATTAGCCGATTTAATTTCGCTTAAGTATTTCTTTTAAAACACAGTATATTATTGAAATAAGGGCAAGCCATCTAATTAAACAGTTGGTTATGTTTGTTTTAAATATTTAAGTGAATTCCTCCCGAATCTAATTCATTGAGGCATGTTTAAATAATCTCCACGTTTGTACGTGGGGCGAGAGGGATTGAGGGGGCTGAGGGGGGGGGTAGTTGAGGGGGGGATGTTTTTCAGGTGAATACTTTTTCTCGATATTATAAAGGTATATTTTTTATGGAATGTTGCCCAGTAATTTATTTCCCAGTAGTAAATACGATTAAGAATTCGCACAAGCTTTGTTCTCCTTTATGTCAAGTGTGTGCAATAACCTTAATATAATGGCCACTCATCAAACAGCCAACTAAACAATGTCGAAGCTTTTGCGCTTTCTTAGTCAGTAGCGAACGACACGACGTTGCACGCAATCCCAGTCTTTTCGACTCCGCGACCTTCCGCGTTATGTCCCCTTACACCCTCCTCCCAAACCCCGGCCCGTAGCCCCACCCAGTCTCGTCTGTCTCCCCGCATACCGGGTGCTAAATGTAAGGGGGCGACGATGATAAGGAGAGAGACCAAAAACGACAACTGCTGGAGTGCAGGATGGGTGCAGAGCGACGATACGACGACGGGGACCCAGCTTTGGAACAGGCCAAGTCCAAGTTCGACGACTCTGGAGGATGTTCTCAACTCTCTCCTCGGTCTGCCTTCGGCCTCGCGTTCCCCGAGCCCGGGTCCCGTCGGGGTCCACCATCACGCTCTCCCGTCCGCCGGCTCTTCTTCTTCCTCTTCGCGGCACTGATGATCGATCGGGCTCGCGATCGCTGCCGTTGTAGGGCGCAGCCAGCCAGCCTAGGAGGAGCGGACCCGGGGGCCGACGCTCCTCGTCCTCTAGGCATTGCTAAGCTTCGGACGCGTGGTGCCGAGGCGCCTCCAAGGTAGGGGGAGGACCTAAGTAAGTGTGCCCTGCGCAGTCCATCTCCATGCGAGACTTGGGCTCTTCTTCTTCTTCTTCTTCTTCTTCTTCTTCTTCTTCTTCTTCTTCTTCTTCTTCTTCTTCTTCTTCTTCTTCTTCTTCTTCTTCTTCTTCTTCTTCTTCTTCTTCTTCTTCTTCTTCTTCTTCTTCTTCTTCTTCTTCTTCTTCTTCTTCTTCTTCTTCTTCTTCTTCTTCTTCTTCTTCTTCTTCTTCTTCTTCTTCTTCTTCTTCTTCTTCTTCTTCTTCTTCTTCTTCTTCTTCTTCTTCTTCTTCTTCTTCTTCTTCTTCTTCTTCTTCTTCTTCTTCTTCTTCTTCTTCTTCTTCTTCTTCTTCTTCTTCTTCTTCTTCTTCTTCTTCTTCTTCTTCTTCTTCTTCTTCTTCTTCTTCTTCTTCTTCTTCTTCTTCTTCTTCTTCTTCTTCTTCTTCTTCTTCTTCTTCTTCTTCTTCTTCTTCTTCTTCTTCTTCTTCTTCTTCTTCTTCTTCTTCTTCTTCTTCTTCTTCTTCTTCTTCTTCTTCTTCTTCTTCTTCTTCTTCTTCTACTTCTACTTCTTCTTTTTCCTATATTTTATATATTCACGTCACGAGCGAAATACCACAGTACCAAGAGAAGGATACTGACACTTGCATTCGCTTAGGCTGTTTGACACGTAATACTTACTGGCCTATTAGTTACACACACACACACACACACAGACACACACACACACACATATACATATATATGCATCGATTAGATATGTATTTATAGCTAAACCGTTGGTTTCTCCACAAACTTTTCTTTCTGGGCCATTATTATTTAGATTACGATCAAGCATTTAGTAATTTACGAAGCAATTTTTAAAGAAAAACGGTCTGAAATCATCACTATAAGAATTTTTATTTGACTAATTGTTAAATTATTGGCCATATGGATAAAAATGTGAAAGTTTTATGTAGTTAAATAATTATCATGAATAAGCTTGGATAAGTAAAGTTGAAAGTATTCATCGACATAATACGGATGGGATACATATTTCATTTTTAAAAGTATCACTATTCATTCCTATTATATATCAGTATTAATCTGTTATTTTCTATTATCATAAAGTTTTTTTTTTTTAATAATGAATTAAATTACCATGTATATATAATATTGTTATTTAATATTAAGTCAATGCATATAAATTTCAGATGTAAAATTTCTTTGATATTCGCAGAATTCTAACAATAATTGTCAAGCTACTGGCAAATGACAAAAACTTTTGACTGAAATTTATGATTTTTTCTTTTATTATTATGATGATAAATTCCCTTTATAATCCATAATCTTATCGAAATATGTAAAACTTGCTAAAATCTCAAAATCTAATACCATAAAGAATACAATACAATTATTTTTGTGTGAAAATTAAATGTTATTTCTACAATCTATGTGTGACTTATGTACACAAGCTTGCGAGATAATTACTATCTGCCAAGGTAAAATGCATCTTGGTAATGGCTCGATTAATATTGTAAATATAATAATATATGATCGGTGGATTTCATTAAAGTCTTACGTGTCAACAGAGAGTGAAAACCAAGTGATCAGATATTCGCAGAGCTTTTTACTGTGAAGCTTCCTTCAACTTTTATTATTATTTCGGCATCGTGGGAAACGAAATTTACACGAGTCAAAGCATTACACGAATTTATTTTTTTTAATGCTCAATTCGTTGTAGCTTAAAGATTTAGGTTTAAGAGTAGAAGAGCGCTAACACTATTTTGACAAACTAAAAGACTTTGAGTAATTACTACTAAATAGACGAAGATTGATGAAAATCAGTACTTTAACGTAATTGAATTATATGGATGCGGGGGGAGGGGGGGGAGGGGGGGTAAAGCTAATGTAGCAACCAAACCGCGATCGAGTTTCAAACGAATTGCTAAATGAATTAATGCTCGACTTGCTCAAGGTAAATTCGTTTCTCAATGCTTTTATCAAATAATCTTAAATAACGTACGGCTTATCACACGTTCGCTTAATTTATATTTCTGCACAGCATTTATATTTTCATTTAATTACATTCCAAGCTTTTAAAAGTTTGCTTTATTTAGATACGATCGTAAGCGTACGTTGGCTTATTTTGCTCTTTAATGAATTTCATTGAGTCCTACCATCATTTGCCTATCCACATCCTGACAATGACAACGATATCAAATTCAATTACGAAAAATGATTATATTATCTTTCCTCGTGTTTTTTTTAAACGTTCAACACATTGTTGTATTGTATGGCTGTAATGACGATGACGGACACGACGGTGTTACTTTATCCGAATCTGTTGGAGAATATTTAAGATATTCTTGTTAAACTTACTAATGGATGTCTATAAATTGATAAACAAAACTAATATTCTGTTTAGGTAAAATTTCACGTTATGCTGATTGGAAAAGGGCTTTGGATATTCTCAATTATGATATTATATTAATCTATTAGTTTAAAAAAAAAAAAAATTGTAGAGTCAAGTACAGAATTAAGCAAATACTTTTTATAAATAAGCAATCGATGTATTATTCAATAATGAGAAAATTAATGTGAAATAAAAAGTCATTAACGTCTTTATGTTTATATATATATATATATATATATATATATATATATAACAAGCGTAAAAATAGTCTGTTTGATTTTTACTTTGGGAGCAACTTTATATCATTCACACATGCATATCTAATTCATTTATTTTTAAGAATATTAAGTAATTGCTTGATGAGAAAGGAAGGTAAATATATTTTTTTTTATTTTACTATGAAAGGGGATCGATACCACACTAATTGATACGCATTAGCGACCGTCATAAAGTTGGAAAAGTAATTTATGAGAAATTTGCTTTAATGTTGCCACTAGAGCCCGTGATGATTAAGTGAATTAAGTGAAATTATTTTATCTCAAATCATATTGTATTATGAATCACTAAAAGTTGTTAATCTACAATGATATATAAAATTCTAATAATAAAAAGTTATTTTTATATGATAGTTAATTGAATATAGTTAAACATGATATACGGCCAGCACTTGAAAATATGTATAAGCTCACTATCACTCGTATTAATATTAAGATTAGCAAAAGAAAAGTTTTAATAAATACTCAAATATCAAATTAATTTATTACATTGCTAAGCATTTCATACGAATTGAACAATTTGTCGATGCAAATATTAATATAAATGTTGATTATAGAAACATTGTTAGAGTAGAATAATATTATTTCCTGATGAAGTGTTACTATACTTGACTTGCGCCAAATTTAGACGAAGGTCGAGTATGTCCTTGTAGTATGTCGGGAAAACTAAGAGAACAACAGTTGGTAGAACAATGGACTTAAATCAGACGCGCGAAATCAATTGTTCGCTGCAGGGGCGCAAGATGATAGGCGCAAACTGCTATTTTTAAATAGGGCAATAAATGATGGATTATCTCTTATGAGCCACGTGATTGAAAAAAAAAGAAAATAATATAATACTTTATCAACGACAGAGATTTTCGTACATAGGTAAACCCATTTATCAACATTATATGCATGTGTATATATATATATATATATATATACATATATATGCAGGCAAATATATCAACTCAAACATGACATCTCACTTCACTTCACATAATATAATGCTTCATTCTTACGTATTTATATGCTGTAAATATGCTTATCGTAGTTGAAGATTAACCACGATTTTTTATTGTATGATTGTGCTTGTGTGTAAAAGGGGCTGGATACGAGGTCGATAGGTTTTTAAGAAATTCGCTTTATCAATGAAATGACTTTATGCAAGAACGAATTTTATTATTAATGGAGGACAATTGTTTCAACGATCATTGAGATTTCTTTTTTAAATTAAAGAGTACAGAAATAAAGAAATTCAAGTATGTAAAGTATGTTGAGAGAAATTTTATTATTTACATAGAGATTCAAGTCTTTACGTTGAATTGGCTTCTTCGTATATTATGTTCTTTCTTTTTTTTTTACAAATTTTGTATCTACTCATTTAAGTGCTATTCAATTATTGTTAATGAACTTTTGATACATAAATTGATAATGAACGCTTAAAAACGACTTCATATTATCTACTTTAATGTTATCATTTAAATTTTTATTTCTCGTGCCACTCAATGAACATATTATTGGTTGAAATACGTATTAATTAATCAAATCTAAAAATCCAAGTCTTCCTAAATATGCTGCACAAATGTGTGAGTAATTCGTCTATTTTTCTAGATTTAAATGAAAATTGAATGGAAAGTTGAAGCAAATAGTACTTACGTATGTTACAGTATTACTGTAATAATTCTACTTGCAAATTTCATGATATTTGGAACCATTCGTCAAATTTACATGGTGAGCGATTTCATTTAAAAAAAAAAAAAAAAAAAAAAAAAAAAAAAAAAAAAAAAAACAGTTTAGCGTGTAAATGAACGAATGCTGAAATAATTAAAATTCTTTGCGAATTTGATTGTTTTACGTTAGAAACTTGGCCTTGAAACATTCTTATTCTTTTTTCGTCTTATTTCTTTTTAAAGCAATATTCCAATATTCTACTTTGTAGCAATTATGAAAGATAAAAAAAAAAAAAAAAAAAAAAAATCCACCAACATGAATAATAACTTAAAAAAGAGCTGACGACACGATGGCATACACGATGAATTTACTAACACATGTTCACCACAAGTTTGTTAATTAAACGTAAGCTTTGGCACACAAATGAAAGCAATAATTTTCTTTCGCAATCGAATGTCTCGTCAACGCTCGAGTCGCGATTCAGTTCAGAAAAAAAAGAAAAAAATTCTCACTCCGAATTGGTATGATCGCTCAATTGCCAGATAATCGAGACTCGTCTACGTTGGGTCACACATATGCGGTGGGTGGATAATCCGAAACGTAAATGATCGTTTTTGAAAGGGGTTCGAGTGCGCTTACCATGTAAATTTGCCGAGGTTAAGGTATTTTGTCGGATGCATAGTGCACTGGGGCCCCAAGCCTCGCGACGCGCAATCGCGATAAATCGCTTAATGTTTCGTGAAACATCATTAACATCATTCGACGACTTGGGAAAGTTTGCGCGTAGTCGGCCGATTGGCCGTAAATGTCCTAAGTCGCCGTGTGCGTGTCGTCCGAGTTTGCTCGTTAGGTAGAACGAAAGCGCGGGTCGCGGGTAGGGGGTCATCGGTCGGCCAGCTTCCTCGGTGAAGGAAGCTCGTGTCCCGCTCGCTCAAGCACGAATCGTTCCACCCGGAGCCCGGCTCAGCTCATTCGCCTTCTCTTGTCCCGCAGCCACGGGTCAGCGTCGCAGGAGCGAGGGCTCGCCCCAGCGTGGCCCCCGCGGTCACCGTCGCGTCTCTCTCGGCGGGCCCGAGCCCGGGGACGAGCGCCCGGTCCGCTGCCGTAACGGCAAGTGCCCCAACAGTGCGAGTCCCGCGGAGGCGCGACGCAGCTACAAGAGCTGCCACAATTGCAGCAGCCTCTACTGCTCGCGGGAGTGCCGCAGGGCCCACTGGCAGCGCCACCGCAAGACCTGCCTCTACTCCCGGGCGAGCGGCCTCTGCGTCCAGGTCCTCTCGAGCGTGAAGCGCGACCCCGCTAGCCTCGGGCACGTTTCGGCGCTGGCGCGGCGGGGCTTCGCCTCCCAGGGCCGTGGCGCGGTGCGCTGCTTCTTCGCCAGTCCAGAACTTGCCGAGAGCTTCGTCGCCGGGGGCCTGCAAGAGCTTGGCGAGCCGGCCTACGTGCGCTGGTCGGACATCCTGCCGAGCGAGATGGGCGCCGAGCTTTACGCGGAGGCTGTGCGACTCTGCGAGTCTTACAATCCGGAGACGAGGCTCGTCGTCTATGTCTCGGTGTGCGTAGTGCGGGAGGTGCCGAGCGCCGGGGGCGGCCCAGTCATGTGGGAGCGCCAGCCGGTCTCGCGGTGCGCCAAGCTGAAGCTCGAGGGCTCGAGGAGGACTGCCGGGCAGACGTTGTTGCCGCCGCTGCCGCCACCACCGCCGTTGCCACTGCTGCCGCCTCCGTTGCAGTCGCCGTCGCAGTCGAAGTCGCAGCAGGTCAAGGGCTCGTTCGAGAGGGAATCGGAGCCGGAAGCCGAGGGGGCGCGAACGGAGCCGAGATCGGATGAGGACGGGCCCCGCATTAGTAGGGAGATGGAGAGCCCGGAGACCCTGGTGCTGACGTCGAGTCCACCGGAGGTGGGGCTCACGAGCCCGAGGCATCATCGCGTGATCGGATTCGAGAATATACAGCGGGAGTTGCGACACCGCGGTGTCTCGCTCAGGCGCCACTTCCCCCAGGTCTACGGCAAGCTGTGCGCCTACGTGGACGGCGGTGTCGAGAGATTCGCGCCTGTGACCATCTACCCGAGGGACCAGGCCAGCGGCAGGAGCTTCATGTGCATCATCATGCTGGACGCGGAGCCGGAACGGCTTCGACTGCTACCTACGGACTCCTCGAGGCTCCGGACCGTTGACGTGGGCCTCGAGGTCCCGGCCGAATGAAAGAATCTGGTAAAAGAGTCGCTACAGGCGAGTGTTATCTTTGTCCTTTTCCTCCACTCCAGCACTCGTCCGCGATTTTCCGACTCTTGCTGTCTCGCTTCTCTTTGGTCGTGACCCCATTCATGGCCATTGGCTTGTAGCGACAAGTTTTTGGATAAATGACACCAATGCGCTCAATATTTGGCAAAAGGGGTGTTCGTTCGCTTCCTGTGCTTTTCTCGTTTTGCGTTCAGTGCGTCTCGATGTATTCTGCGCCCCGAACGCAGAGATCGATGATCGCTTGGAGAGACGAAGCCTATTCCTTCCCCTCCCCCCCCCCCTCTCTCGTTCTTCTTTTTTTTCATTTTTAATGAAATCTTCTTGCATGTAATATCTCTATTTATATGTATGTGCCGGTTTTGATGATGAGAAGAAAACATGATCGCGGCGCCATTTAACGGCGATGACTGTAATTTTCACAATTTCTCAGCTCTTACAATTACGATGAGAGTGAAGTTCGCTTGAATAACTTGATAATACGATTGAATTGCCACTGCGATAAAGGATAGTCGCTCCTTTTTTCCGACGTACATAAAAACTAAGGCATAATGTGAATTTATGTTAATGATAAATAACAATTTTACTATGTAGTATATTTTGTAAAAGTCGTAATGAGCTGATTAGCTTTATCGTGACACTGAGATGATAGAAAACTTTGGTTGATGCCAATTTAATTAAAGAAAACGTGAAGATACATTCGGATATAATGTGACTTTTGACTTTATTTGCATAATAACGTTGAAGCAGTTTTGAATTCGATCGATTGCTTTGCCGATCACTTTGGTCGAAATGAGGATATTCAGAAAATTTAAAAGTTTTTCAGAGAGATCATGTTCATATAGCCATAACAGATACATTTAATTTGTCGGTTGCATTTCAATTGAAATATGCCTTAAAATATATCGATATTAAAAAAAAAAAAAAAAAAAAAAAAAAAAAAAAAAGAATTTCTTACCAGAGAGATTTTTTTTAAAGCATTATGGTTGTGTTAAAGGAATTTGTCGGCCAAAGTTTATGTTGTACTTTCATTGTTGAATAATTACAAACTTAAGAAACAAGAATCATTTTAAAGAAAGATTAGTTAGTTTTTTGCAAAAAAAAAAAAAAAAAAAAAAAAAAGGGAAGCATTTAGAAGTAGTTTAAAATTAATAATTTGTCGTGCGCTGGAATTCCTTTTTGATATAAATGTCCCACGAACAAATATCGTGCACAATCATTTTATTGTAACGACTTTTTTACCAGAATGCTTTTACCGACCAAGATGAAGAAGAAGAAGAAGAAGAAGAAGAAGAAGAAGAAGAAGAAAAAGAAGAAGAAGAAGAAGAAGAAGAAGAAGAGGTAGAAGAAGAAGAAGATGATGATAATGATGAAACAATATAGAGATGCGAAGAAATGTGTGGCATAACGATAGTATTTTTTCCTTTTATAAAAACTTTATTATTAAGATGCTTAATCGGTAAAGTTTGTGAAATTTTTTACTTATTAAAATAAAGCGATAAATTACATACAATTATAAGCCGCTAACTGAATTATCATGAATGGGGATAATTGTTTAAACATTTTTGTAGATAGATTAAAATGAAAAGAATGCGAGAACGAGAATAATGAAACTCGTCGAATGTTTATCTATGCTTTCGACTCTTCGCAATGACTAGAATTTCAATGGTTTTGAGATGTGAAATTTTGAAATATTTGGTCGTCGTTTATGCGAATGAATGATGAGTAAGGAAGCTAAGGGGAGGTGATTTTGTTTGTCTTTCATTTAAATATCTACTTTAATATAATTAATTATGCTTATTGCAATCAAAAATCAAATATTTAATGAAAAATTATTGCATATGTTGCTTCCTATCTTTCTTATAATCAGTCGTTCATATAATACACAAAATGCTAAAATTTCGTGCTGGTAGCGGCTAAACATTGAAATGAAACATAGAATATACTAATATAAAATCAGACTACTATAGATTGTCATAATTATCTATCGTTTGTATTAAATTTTGAAAATTCTATTAAGTATTGTACAGCCATAATTATTAATAGATTTTGGAATATACCATTCAATAAATGAAAAGCGGTAAATTATAAAGAATTATGCTCTTATAGGATATTTATATATTCCTCTGCGATCAATAAATATAAATTATAATGTTACTAATCGAACAAAAATTTAATCTGGTATTATGAAAATTCCTCGTTTCGAGCTTTTTTTTTTTTCTATTATTTGTGCTTACATATGTATATAAAGAAAATTTTTCGCGCGAGAGTGTAGCTTCGGTGTTGTATATTTAATGCTTTAATGCTTTATTACGTTTTGTGAGGTGATAAATATGCTTCGTTATTATATATATATATATATATATATATATATATATATCGCTAAAAGGAAATTATATTGATAATTTTCGTTAATAGAAAGATAAATTGAAAGTTTATTCATAGTCAAAAATAAAATAATCGGTTTAAATAAACAATTTAATTTCTACATTAATTAACGGAAATATACAATTAAGATGTATAGCATTGTCAAGTTCTTGCAAGTTTACAATTATAAAATTTTGAAAAGTCCGTTTATTTCTAAATTGTAATATTGGCTCACTATAAATATTTTCTATACGATAATACATAAAGGTTCTTTTGCAATATTGACGAAACAAAGTAAGCATAATTGTTACTAACCTGAAGTTAAAGCACATTTAATATTTTTAATACTTATTGTTACATAATAATTGTTTATTTTTATTTTTTATCATCTCAGATATAAAGAACAAAGCTTTATTCGTCTAAATATAATTCATTTGAATCGCATGTTTTTCATCGGGCGTGTTAAGCGATTTCCTGTGAGTGAAAAACTGGGATAGAAAATTTCTCCTAAAGTACCGATGTGTATTAATGCGACGTGTATTGTTTATAAAATTCTTTTGCCCCATTCGATTTGCACTATCCTCGAAGTTTGCATATATAAATTAATAAAGTTAATTATCAGTTTTTTGCTTTACTGCGTGTGTATAAATAGTCATCGGACCGATGCGAAAGCCCTAAAAGAATTTCTCCTCTATTGTTTTAAATGTTTTAACGAAGAATGATTGAATACAGTAATGATAAAAACATCTTGAATAATTGATAAATCGATGGAAATGGTGAAAATTCAAGCGCTTCCCACCGTAGATACGCGTCCAACTAGACGATCCCGGAAAATAAAATCTCGTATCGAATTACCGTGTTCAATGGTTTCTTCAAGGGAGCCACTTTTTATTGTACTTGAATTACTTTGTATATTCTTGATCTTGACACGTAATATAAAATCAAAATAAATTATTCATATTCAAACGTATTTATCAAAAGAATAAGCAAAAAAAAAAATTAATAAATAAATAAATAAATAAATAGATAAATAAAAACAAAGGATGTTAATATATAGCAATTACATACTCATAGCATTGAAATATTAATACAATATCATGTAATTGATAAAGAGAAACAAATTATAAAACTATTTTTACGAAGTATAAACAGCAAAATTAGTATTTACGAATGTATATTTTAACATGAAATCAATCGCTAATTACAATTTTCCTAATATCTTCAAGTAGATAATACACCCACATACACAAGCAGACACAAAAACGTATTTATATAAGTTGAATTTATGTAGAATATAGTTATTAATTCGATAGAACAATAGGATAAATGAATTATACGTGTCTTTATTTATTAAACTTATATTTTTAAGTGGCTGCAAAAATATTTCAATTTAAACAATGTTCTAAAGAATATTCTAAATATTAGATCGAACGGTGTTTAATAATATAACAATAAAAATTCAATGAACAAGCATTGTAAAAGTCATAAAAATCGTATATAAATTGAAAAATCATATATCAAAGAAGTTACGAAATATGCAAAGTACAATCTAATTATTAAGATTCAATTACAATAATGGTTCCCTTGACGTATGCGCTCACAGTGCCAAACAGTCTTAATGGTAAAAAGAAAATCATGCCAAATATAGATGAAAAATTGCCTTTAGACGTCCATATACATCTTCACAAATATCTATCAAATAATTCATGTATGAATTTTCTCCCTCTTATCATTAAAGTACTAAGCTCTTTCACTAAAATACCACAGCCTTTTAATAAACACTAACAAATTTTTGAAAATTTGTATAATTATACGTATGACATTAATATGACGATTATCGAATGAAAGAAATGTTTTTATTTTTTCTTTTTTTATTTCTTTTCTTTTTTTTTTTTTTTTTTTTTTTTTTGAAACGAAAAAATTACAGGCATACAGTGGCTTCTCGTATATAGGCAATGATTTTATTATTGCAAAAAGTTCATTGATTACGGTGGTCGACGAGTATATAACCGAAATAACCATGGAACATTAATTTGGAAAATGGAAGAGTGAACAAGCAAACGCTAGAAATGTAAGATACGAGTGTTTGAAATAATTTCAGTGCCAATTCACTAGCGTATAAATTCATTGACTCAAGAAAATAATTTTTAAATTGAAAGCGTATTATTTTAAACAAAATGTAAAAATTATTCTTCTAAGGCATCGATCGATATGACATCGACGGGAGCTTGAGTGAGACGTCGGCAGGGGGGAGCAGG
>NW_011948415.1:11873113-11955613 GCF_000503995.2 Ceratosolen solmsi marchali
GGGGGGAGTGGAAGCGAGGGTAAGAATAGTTAATCGACAAAAGAAATAAAAATGAATAAATCAAAGCCAAGTAGTGAAATTATTATGAATTTACATTCTCCTTTGGGCAAAGGTTGAGAGTTTTCATATTTAGAGTGCAATATTAATATGTTAATGTGTGCGTGTATTATTCATCGATTGTAACGCGCATCCTTTAAAATTCATTATTTAGTCACGTCGTTGTACATTTATTTCGAACGATAGGGAAATTTCATTATCCAAGATGAAAAGGCGTTTTCTACGACAATGTTTTTGTGGTTCATCATAAGTTTTAAAAGATAATATAATAGTAATATAATTATTATGTTAAATGAGAATTAGTCAAAATATTGTTGAATTAATCATTGTTCCTTATATATATGTCTCTATGCGAGTTAAACTTAAAAGAAAAAAAAAAAAAAAAAAAAAAAAAAAAAAAAAAAAAGAATAGAAAAAAATTGTAACAGCATAGGTAATATAATACTTTTACTTAATTTATACCTTTTGTAATTCTATAGAAATCGTAATTTATTCGATAAATGTTTTTGTGTACTTACGTTATCAATCGCGTTAAATAATGTTTCATTAAAAATTTTTACTTCTATCTTAAATCTCTTGTATTTTTGTATTATCGATGTAAGATAATAAATTAGATATTGAAAGATATCAAAAGATCAAATATATTTTTCCTTCGTCAATTCTTATGTTAATTGGCTTAAGTTCGATAGAAAACTGAGCTTCAAAAGTACACAAAAATACTTATTTGGAGAGTCGCAATGTGCATTTGTATTTATTTAATCGGAAAAATAAGGAAAAATTATGAGTTTTTTGTTATACTTGCAGTGCTCCATGATATGAATTTACTATATATATATATATATATATATATATATATATATAAAAGAAGATTTAATTAGGAACGAAAGAAAAAGTCATGCTTCGATTGCGTTGAAAAGGCGTATGCTAAAATGAAAAATAAAACAATATAAAGAAAGTAAAATATACTGTAACTAGTAAGCCAGAATTATTTTAATGTAATGATATGTTTATATTTGATATATTTAATTTAATGCTATGATATCGCTTAGTTTGCGAGATTATTTTATTTATATCTTATCGAGGGAAAGGCAAATTTTCATGGGGATCCGATGAATTATTCTGCTTTCTTTATTGATAAGGACTTTCTGAATTTTAAATGTAAAAGAAATCTGTATTTATACATTAATTTATATATAAATATATATGTATCTTATATATTCATGTTATATTGTTTAATTATTAAATTTTATATTAAGTTATAAGACGTGATGGATGAAACATGCTTTCTTCTTATGTTGAGTGCGACGAAAGAAAATATTTACACGAAAAAGAAAAAACAATTTATATCAACAATTATATGTGACTTGTATCAATTCGTTTTTGTAATTGTATTTATAGAAATATAATTATAATTTAGCAGTTAGACAATGTTTGAGAAGATTGAATGGCAATATCATTGTTTATAGCCATCGTGCAATCTTTGTTATGAACATTTGTTCTCCGTTTTTCAATTGCCTCTTTCCTTTCAAAGGTATCAATTTTCATTAAATCCTATTCTACTCTAACGATTATATTATATTCTATCATATAATATTAATTTTGCAACTGTGTAACTGCAACTCACTATTTGAATAAAAATGTTAATTTATTATAAATCTTTGAGTGTTTAATATATCTCCGATGCCCTCATTACCATGACTGTTTAGTGCTTTTTTTTAGTAATTTTTTTTTTTTTTTTTTTTTTTTTTTTTTTTTTTTTTTTTTTTTTATGTCCTTGTCCATAAACTAATCCCATATATTACAATATTTTCACTTTTTTTTTCAGCATCAGATTAGCAAAAGTAATTTTCGATTTAGGAAATTCAAAAAGTGATTTGTTGACTGTAGAAGAATCTCCATTGGAATTTTATGGCAATCTTGTACAATGTTTCAGAATAATTTTCATTTGAATAAAATTAAACTCGGTTATCTATTAGATAATTCGAGCTACCTTAAATTTTTTGAATAAAATAATAATTTTTGTACAAGAAACAAAAAGTAAGTGCATTATATATTTATATATATTATGTCAATAATTATAATAAAGATTTTTTATTCAAACGATTTGTTGATATTTTATTTTTTCGCTAATAAAATGTATAATAAAAGAATATATCTGAGTGTAAATAAAATAATGGTAATTAATATAAGAATAAACATAAAGTTTGATAATCGAAATAGGATTTTATTTGAAATTTGAATTTAACAGTTATCTAACTTTCCACAATATTAAAATTTCACAAAATTTGCCAAACCATCTTTAAAATTATTAATTATATTGATTAATCGTCAGAAATTTATTACGTTCACCATTTTTAAGAAATATATGAACAATTTTCAAGATTTAATTGTACTCTAAGCGTTTTAGTTGCAGGTAAAATATGTTTTAGAATATGAAATTATCAATCGTTGAGATGCGTCTGTTAAGCTCCATATTACGTAATAAAAATTTATCAAACAATATATTAACAAATACATAACAATATATTATATAAATTTATTAACCAATATAAAAGTGGTCGTTAAAAAAGATTTTTAATAATAATAATTATATGTTCATTCGCAATTATTTATCAATGCCTAACAATTTTAGGAAATTTCAATAGCAATATTTTTCTTCATTCTTATTGAAAAATAAATAAATAAATACGTCAGCAATGTAATGTTTTAATTGAATAATTAAAAACATTCTAATAAAAAAATATGAAACTTATGAAAATTATAATTTTAGATTCTCATTTTCATTTTAAAAACAAACAATTTTTTAAAAATTCAGAAATTAAAGTTATACTTACCTTATTATCATGATAAAAGTATAATATTGATTTTGACGAAATTATAATTTTTTTACAAAGAATGTTAACCCTTTTTTTTTTGAATATTCATGAAAATAAATAATATGTTATGAGATATTAAAAGTAAAATTAGTAAATAAAATCCAAGTCTATTTAAGCGATTGCAATATTATATGCAATATTATCCATAATTATTGATTAAAGTTTTTAAAGGAAATGTAACTGAAATTAATAGAATATAACCATGATAATTTTGACTGGAAGAAAACCTTTCAAGCACAAGATATATTCGACCAAGTAAATTTGTATGAATCGAAAATGTTTCTTTATAGATTAGGGTGAACATATTATATTGTAAATAAATAAAAATTATACAAATCAAGGAATAGCTAAAATTGAAAGGAAAAATACTTTTTCCTAGTATTTATAGGAAATGGGTTTTCATGTTGGAAAATGGTAAAGGTTTCTGAATATCAGTCTCACAATTAAGAACAAGCTTTCTTCTTTAATGTGATAATAATTAATAGTCAATAATCGTTTTAGTTAACGCATAATCATCTTTATCATGAATCATCCTGCAATCCTTAGTCTTTAATTATAATAATTTTTAAGTAATTATTATTAATAATATAATATATTGCCAGAAGCCGCAAATCCATCAAGGCGCGTTTCTCTTCTCTCTCTCTCTCTCTCTCTCTCTCTCAGATCGTATAGAACCACGCGTTAATTTATATAATCGTTAATTTTATATGAATGCATTCATCCCCTTTTGTTATTTTCTTGCTTTCCCTTATATATATATATTTATATATATATAGACGTGCATCTATATCGATATATATAGATATATTTATATAGGTATATACATATTCGTACAGAGCGCTCCAATAGATAAATAACGAATGGTATCTTTCTCTCTCAAATATCTGATTTTTTTTTTCTGTCAACGAACATCCCTTAAATATGCTTATCCACACTGCTTTCACTCAATCCACCGTTTCATCTTGAACTCAATAATATAATTCTTTCATTTTCTATTATAATCATCTTTGCCGAATTGTAACTAGGTATTAGACTATGAATTAATCAACGCATTAAAGAATTAATTAAGTAATGTTTTAGTTTTCATGTACCTTGCATACATAATAGTATACAAGATTAAAGTATAACCAGCTTTATTTTGCCAATAAACATTGTTTTCTCTGTCTTTTAATGGGCATCAGACCTTGAAAAGTAGCTTCGCTAATTATCATCCTTTTAGCGAATTGCCTGTTCTACTTACTCTCACTTTAAATCGTCGACACATGCCTTATCATTTTTCTCTGCTTTCTTTTATCGATTTCATTAATTTATTTCGTCCGTCAATCGTGTGGAACATTATGGAAAACATTTTCTCTCCTACCGCAGCCGTTCTTATGCTCAAGCTCTTTCCTTCATTTCCGGAAGTTACAAAATGCAAAGACTAGCTCTCGCGACTCACGATCATCCAGTTTCTTAGGAATACTCTTATCGTCTTCCCCATTTACATATCAATAATTTTTTGGGCAGTGCTTTATGTACAACATAGGCAAGAACACCGAGTTCCATTATTACATTAAATTCTGTATTACTCGGCGTTATCCTACAATATAACAACTAAATTCAACAATTAACGTATTATAACTTTATCGTTACTTTATTTTCACACTTTCATTGTAACATTTAAAAATGAATTAAGTGTTCTCCGAGCAAACGATGCAAAGTCACTTACGCGACGTATACGGTAATAAGTTATGGTAATGATCTTATTATTACCGTTATCTATAATCCACACAAACATATAGGCACGCACGCACGCACGCACGCACGCACGCACGCACTTCAAAAAGTCACGGCGATTAATTGTATTATTATTTCCTTATTATTCATGAAAATATAACGAATTCGCAATTGAATAATACACCATCATGTATCATTATACTGTTTAACAATGGAATAAATAAGGTGAGAGGAGATCAAATACTCAACGACAAAAACAACAAAATCATACTTAAGCCTCAATGATGATCTTTACGATGGCCAAGATTAAGCAAGACAAGCGCTTTCCCTTCCCCTATATATCAGAAACGCAATGTCCAATAATTGTAAATGTATGCGTTAGTACTGCTAGACGATCGTGAGACCATTCATAAAGCGAACAATGGAATAAAATGATAAAAGGTACGTTTTAACGCGTGCGATTTAATTTGTCGCTATAACGTATATTACTCGGCACTCGATAGTAGAAAGCAAGAATGAAAAGGAAAGCAAAATAGATCGAACGCACCCGCGAACGCTCTACACCCTCGTCCAAACTGTCATTTTCTTCCTCTTGCTTTGCTATCTCTTTCATCACCAAGACGCTTCTTCATTATCATTTTTTAATCCTTTTTCATTTTCTTTTTCTTTACTTGGTTTTCCTTCTCTCTCTCTCTCTCTCTTTTATTCCCGTTTTTTCTTAATCTTATCGACGTTAAATCACTACTCGCTGTGTACAATATTTCTTTCTTTATCCCCCTCCCCCTTAAGTTTCGTATGTCTGATACACTAACGAATAGCAATAATGTAACAATAACGACAGAAAAATATCATCTCATACACCGCTTACGGCCTATATTTGCGCATATACGATATAGTTAAGAGGCGAGGTTATTCTGCGCCTATAATGTAGTGTCGAATGAGAAAAAAGAAACGAAGATTTGTTTTCATGTTCTGTCTTTTGTTGTGTCATCAATTTTTTTTTTTTTTAACCTTTCCACTTTCGAATCTTCCTTTTCAATTTTATTTTTAATAATTAACAAGTAATATACGATCAACCCTTTATTTCACCTTTCAATATGTACATGCATTATACGTGCGTATGCATTTGTAAATATGTGTGTGCGCGCACGTGTGTACACTTGCATCGTCTTTCGCATGCAAAATCACAATTGAGCATGTACAACATATGTACGCACATGCACACCCACTCATTCGCTCACTCGGAGATGTGCTGAAAACTACATACAGGGATTCACGAACGCACACAGGCGCGCGCGTACACACATTCATAAAATGTTCCTATGTTTAAACGATCTTATCATTTTTATTTTTCAATGACTATACAATACTATTTATTTCGTATATTAATTTAATAATAATAATAATAATAATAATAATAATAATAATAATAATAATAATCGTATTTGTTGCAACTTCATAGTGAAAGTTATAACTATGTGAGTATCGCAGCATTTTGCTACCTTTTTTTATCTATACCGTTTTTATATCTGGAATTACTGTAAATTTTGTCCTTTACATTTGCTATTTGCAAAGTGCACGAATGTGACTCTCTGATATCACTGCCACAATCACGCCATTTTCTTGTAGATATCTGAATTGGACTTTTAATTCGTGTATTTCTATATTAAGAAATTATCGTTTGTTCCTTTAATCCAAAAATTTTATTATTCTTTGCTTTCTTCCTTTTCTTTTTCACTTTACATATCATACATGTGCATACGCATATTTATTTATATGGATAAATACACATACGTACACATGTCTATATGAATATACGGATTCTCGCTAAGTTAAGTACAAATATTTTTGACGGGAGAAAGGAGATGGAAAGAGTAAGAAGACAAAGATGGACGTAAACACGCGTGACATTATACATATATACATACATATATATGTTTTTGCCTATATATATATATATATATATATATATATATATATATATATACTATAGAAAAAGAGGACGAGTAGTCTACATAATGTGATATACGTAATATGAAAATGTCCGTCTGTTACTCGATACAGGCGAATTCTAAGTTCATTTCGAAGTCAAACAGTTTTCGTTATTTAAAACGAGAGATCCGGAATTTCATTTACGTCGTATTTTTTATTAGGATTAACTTTTTTTTGTTATAATAAAGGACTAAAACTAGCCGAAATTAACAGTTGATTAAATTTTAATTATGTAATTTTGCGACTACGAAAATAGGATTTCCAATAACCAGTTATACTCGTGTACTAAACTAAAGCAATAAACCTTCATGTGTTATAATTCTTTTTATGTTTTTTCTTCTTGATATTCAGTATAAAAGTACAAATCTCATTACTTAATATAAAATTTTAATGTACAACTATATTGCACTATCAAAATAGTTGGCATAATTTGAGGGATATTATTTATCTTGATAAAACAATGGTTAAAAGGTACATCTACTCTAGAGATTAGGTAATTTACGATGGCATACTTGTATAATGATCGTCTCGTAAAATTCTTAAAAATTCTTCTCAACATTTCATTATCATTGGAAATACGATGTAAATCTACACGAATCCTTAGTATCATTTGAAATAACGAAAGCCCTTGAGGACCGTCCAAAAGTACAATTACATTTCTCGTGAGAAACGAAATTCAATACTTATATCGATTCCACATATTTACACGTACAGTAGTACATGGAACGTTATAATTTTCTTTAAATTCGAGTACGTGAAATAGGAAAGCGAGGGGACGAGAGAAAGATGAAAGTAAGAAATAGAGAGAAAGAGAAATAAGGCTATGAAATATCGATAGAATTATTTTTCTTGAAATATTTTACTTTAAGATACTCGAATTTTTCCCATTTAGTGCCCCATCGATCTTCTTTGGATCTGCTAAATCTTAAATTGTAAGGTTTCTCTCTATTTGTGAAGCAACGCTAGTCCGGACGCGCCCCCATTAAAACAGGACAGCAATAGCTTCGTATTTATAGAATTTATAGAATTCTTTCTTTCATAATTTACTAGTTCTTTCGTATAATAATAATAATAATAATAATAATAATAATAATAATAATAATAATAATAATGATAATGATAATGATAATGATAATGATAATAATAATAATAATCTTTTTATAAGTTGCTCAATCTATTGTCCAGCATACAAACTTTTCTCCTCGGTGACTCTCCTAACAATGTTTACCATAATGCTTCGTTTACGCCGGATTATTTTCAATTTTTTTTTCTTTTACTTTCTCCTTGGTCCTTCGCCCCTCGCGAGCTTTATACCTTTCACGAAGTCACATGCACACTTCTTCCTTCGGCAAACTCATTCCATTCTTCAGAATATTGATTTTCTTATAAGTTTATTTTTTTTATTTTTTTTTTCAATTATTTATTCATTTAAATTAGCAAACAACGTTAAACTGTAAGTATTTACACAGATAATTGAATAATATATCAAGTAATTAATAATAATGAGAATTATTCCCTTTTCCTCTTGCATTCTCCATTTTGCCTCGCTTCTCGTCCCATCAATTCTTAATACTTCTCTTTCATTATAATTTCTGACTATCTATACACATCATACACGCAGGCATACACACTCGCACGCGCGCACATACTCGAATATAATTAAATCTACGCAGTTATCAGAAGTCGTCGGCAAATGGCATTTTACGTAGATTTTTACATCAAAAACTACACGCGCATCGCCTTATACTTAGCTCGTGTATACGCACACGCGCGTGCACACACACCCGCGCATACCGTCGCATATCGCGCGCATCGAATCCTACCTCTTTTTTTCCTTTCCTATGCGATTCTCACAAAAACGCCGTCTGTACGCTTATATGCACCAGCTCGTCCCGCCTACATCTTATTCCTTACTTTTATTTTAAACTTTTTATAATTAATTTAAAATTTTTCTTTTCTTTTACGATTAGAGATGTGTGAGTGAATCGTCGCATTGAAAATTTGCTTGTACGCTTTGCGAGGCGTACACGCGCAAATGCATACACGCGCGCGCGCACACAGTCACATGCTCACAAACACGGCATTAATGTAAATGAAATTTTGTCTCATTAGATTTCTTTATTCTTTTTTTTTTTTTTGTTTTGTTTTACGAGTCTGTACATATACGTTATATTCTTTCGGTTTTTAATTAAACGAGATCCTCAGTTACTCATCCACTCGCGCAAATACACATATACGCACACACGTAGAGGCATGATAATTAGAGATACGCATGCCAGCGCGCTCGCGTATACACATGTATATGCTTATAATAATTATTTTATGTATACGTAATTTTTTTGCTAATAATAGGCATCCCCGCGTTTTTATCGTATTACTAATCGCTTTGCGGGTATTTAGCGCATAAATGTGTTCGAGGAGAAGCTAATGCTTCATTGACCTTGGAACCGTCGATGGTAAGAGAGAGAAGTGTTATATATTTTTATAAATCCGAGTAAAATGAGTACCTGAATATCCGAATTTGGGAGAGTGAAAATTCTGATGAACATGTTTAATGGAGCACCATTATAATGAAGGTGCTCGTTTAATTTTATTTTATTATAATTGCTTGGTAAAGGTATTAGTGCTCTATAAATTTTCACTCCAAGGAATTCAGAGTCAATGCACAATAGATTGTTTATCATTTTCAAAAATCTTCTTTATTCAAATAAATACATTCCAAGTGGTCTACTCTTAAATGTTTTCGTACTAATATTGCCCCGACATTTTTTTCTTAAATCACGGCAAAAATTATCTCAGGAAATTCCTGAATCGTTCATTCATCTTCACAAAATGCGCACAATTTCATTTAGAATATAAGAATCATGAAGAATAGATTTACAATGTATATAGAAAGATGTACTAGTGGTACTCATCAAACTCGATTGGAAGTTGCTACACTTTTACAAGAAACGTTTTATTTTTATCAAGAGCAGCGGAAAGTGATGAAGACTCATTAAATTTCTTTAACCATTAATTAGTAAAGTTTTGTTTTAAATCTTTGGTGCTGGAACGTAAAGACTCGCTCAAGAAAATCAGACAGATGCGAGACTCGTCATATCGTTTAACGAACTACATTTGCGCTACTACATTCTATCACATCTCTTACCTCACTTATTTTTGTTTCTTTTCATTGTTCTGTTATACCTTAGTAAGTAATAGAAGTATTTATAGTATTTTTTTAGTACGTAGGTTAAGTTTGCAAGCGTACTTGAACAATGCATTCTCATTTTCATGATCCAATACACCCTCCCCCTCTCCCCCTAGTCAGCAATTTGTTCAATGTTCATTTCATTTCATGCATTTGCGTCGCATCGTCTACTTAAAAGATTTCATTTTAAAAATCTCACTCGAATGGCGTACGCCAATTGTCCGTAGGACGCGTTTGAATGTGAATTCTAATGTAAACTATAACGTATATTAGGAAATCGGCGAATCTAAATGAAAATAAGAAAAGAGATAATAATTCTCTTTACTTTTTTCATTCGTTCTACTACTTCAAAGCTTTTTTCTCGATTCGAAAAATGATTCTTGGATTTTTTTCCTTCTAAAGATTATTAATTCATAAAAATATGCGCGCGCACAGAAACGTGGCAAGAACCGTGGCATTTCTTTTCATTTCGAGAGACAAAAAGAAGAGAATAGAAATTAAAATAAATAGAATAAAGAAATAGGAAAAAGAAGGCGGCGTAGAAGGGAGAGACCAAGGCGAAAGAGCGTTATTTTGTCCAACCTAAGCCATTTATAGAGCTTGAAAGCTCGTTTAAATTCATTCATTATTTCCGTCTTTACTATATTATACTTATCGCCCTTTTTATTTTTATTTTTAATCTAATGATTACTAGTTGCTATTAGTTTATTTCGTTGCACCATTGCCTTTCTTTCTTTATCGTAAAGGAAGAAAATGCGTGCACGTAACATGAAAAATGTGTCGTGCCACCTAGCCAGCGAGTGTGTGCGTATTGTGTGTTTGGCTCGTGTAACTATGTTGTCTATGTTTAAGCGAATGCCAATGTATTAGTGTATTGTTTTATCTGTATGATCGCTCTAGCTTGGTCCCAACTGCTACGAGACAGAGAGATGAAAGCTTGCTTTATGAAGATTGTTTATTCACCATTTCTTTAACTTTTATTCAATGCGTGGCGCGTCTTTTACGTGAGAGCGTTTGCGAAATCTGCATGTTCGTGTCTAGATGTAGGTGTATTATATATATTCATACATATGCACGTATACATACATACATATATACATATATATATATATATATATATATATAATTTAAAAAGAGCGTGTAGCAGTAATAAAAGGTATTTTGTTCGATACACGACGAGAAAGAATACGCGTTTGAAAAATTTCAACTTTATTATTAATCGATATTGAGGTGAGAGTATATACATGAGAATAGTCCCTCGCTTGTCTCTTACTCACTCGATACTCAATCACGTTAAACGTCTCTCACCTTCCTCTCGATTAAGGTCGCTCTACGACACGCGTTTTACTTACATACTTATTTTTATATACGTGCGCACGCGCCCTCTCGACTTCTTCACGAATGCATTACTCTCGGATTTTTAAAATTTTTCTTCTAATAATAACAATAATAGCAATAATAGCAATAATAATAATAATAATAATAATAATGATAATAATGATAATAATAATAATAATAATGATAATGATAGTAGTAGCAGTAGCAGTAGTAGTAATAGTAGTAGTAGTAGTAGTAGTAGTAGTAGTAGTAGTAGTAATAGTAGTAATAGTAATAATAATGATCGTAAAAATATTGATAATTATGTAACACGCTGCAGTTTTTTTTTTTAAACGATTATACAACGTCGGGTGCGCGATATCCGAGCGGCGCGGCTTTTTTTTTCTTTCTTAAGAGAGTACATTAGAAAATTTCCATTGTGTTGTTTTTTTTTCTTTTATATATTTATGCTTAGTTTCGTTTCTTCACTTTTTCTTTTTTTCCTTTACTTTCTATTTGGTAGATCTACAATTATTATTTTTCATTTTTGTTATCGCATAATCATAATTATTTAATTATTAATAATCAACAATTAATCGCTATATACACACGTACATACATACATATATACATAAATGCATACATAGATGCTTACATATACACATATATGTGTATGCATATACAAATACATACATACATACGCATAGACACACACACAAACACACACATATATATATATATATATATATATACATACATATCTGCATGCACACATATATACGTGTTTATACATATGCATATATATATGTGTATGCATGCATGCATGCATGTATGTATGTCTGTATGCATGTATATATATATATATATATATATATATATATATATTTTATTTTTATCTTTCTGCGTACAAACAAAACGAGTGACTAGGACATTAAACGAGGATTCTTCGGGCCGCTCGACAATATCCTTACTTGTATAATTTATTTTTAATGAGAGCTGTATCTTATTGTTTTCCTTTTAATATTTAATAGGGCCTGAATCAATAGGTAATGGAAGGACAAATGGGAAAGAGGAGAAAAGGATTTGCAGTAAAACACTTAACGATAAAACCAGATATACAAGGGCGGATCGTAGTTCGGATGCTCTAGTGCCCCTATTTCGTAATTATCTCGTGTTCCTTTTGTTTTCTGTTTTTTTTTCTCGTGCAGTAGTCTCATTCCTTATGTAGTTATTTATTATTATAATCTCATTTTTGTAGTTCTCGCTGGTGTGCCAGCGCGCGAGATCAAATTTTTCTTAACTTCGTTTGTGTGAAGGAGAGAAGAAGCCATGACAAAGCGAAGTCGAGCAATTTTCATTTAAATATATATTTTTCTTAAACTTTGTTCTCGCGTTATTCGTATCGATCGCTATAGCTTCGCTTTCACGCGGGTTAATTATTTGTATTATTTACTTGTAAGAGAGTGTATATGCAAAGGGAAGGAGGATATAAGGTATAATAATCAACAAGATAAAAACTAAAAATCATTATACAGTTGTCAGCTTACGGTAAAATTATTAACAAAAAAGAAGTACGAGTAATCATATGATAAACGCAATACAATTATTACAAGTATGGTAATGCGCAAAGAATCAATCCGATTTAAAAATATAAGTATAATAGTAGCGATAATAACGGCTTCTGGTTATGTAATAATAATAATAATCATAACAATGATGATGATAATACTAATTATAATATAAATATAAATATAAATATAAATATAAATATAAATATAGATAATAATAATAAGAATAAATTAATCGTAAAGAAAAAGTAGATGGCCGAAAAGTACATTATGAAATTACCTTTTTACCCTCACGAGGGCCAGCGAGGGACAATTATATATCTTTATGTGTATAAAGTATGATGTAGGTCGTGAAAAATTGTTATTTCTAATTCAGGTTTGCATCGATTGCATCGTAATGTGTTTACTCGACTCCCATCGTCCTTTATCCGAAGGTTTGAATTGAACATGCGTTTTCCTTTATTAGTTCGTTTTTTTTTTGTTTTTTTTTTTGTTTTGTTTTGGTTTCATAATAGAACGACGTGTCACGTAAAGAAAATCATACGAGAGAACTGAAATAAGAACAGTGAAGCAAAAGCTATGGAGTTGCAAAGGATGGAGGGTCTCAAGGAGATTTACGCCAATAAAAGTGAAAGTTGAAAACGAAAGTTTTCGTCAATAGCCTGGCAAACGTGAGCGAAAGAGCGAGAGCGTGGAGCTTAACACGTAAATTACCAAAGCTTTATTCTTGAGACGTAGCACCATATTATTTCACTGACCTGTTCCATCATTCGTTTATGTTACAAGAAGAAAAAAAAAACGAATGACAAAAAAATGAAAAAGAAAGGATGTGCGCGCTCCTTCATTCCGTAACTTTACATTATGATTTGCAATTGCAATTTCAGATGAAATAGCACAGCGGAGGATAGTCCCGTAGATCGTCCGCGTAACGTTTCGATCCTTATGTTGGACTACCTAGTGCTGCGACGCGATGAAGAAGGCGCACGTGGTCCACGCGTATTTCCCTCGCACTCACTGAACTTCCTCTACCCCTCGCGATTCGCACGGTTACACTCTTGGCTCTGAGGAGCTGCGAGGAACGGGGCTGACGGGAGGGGATGAAGACAGTGATGAGTCGGCTTCGGTGATTATGATTTGCCGTGACTTCTCGGTGGAAGGTGGGGGGGGGGGCGACTGGCTTAGCTCGCCGCAACTAATGCGGACCGTTACTACTGGCCTCCGCCGCTCTCTCCTCTTCATTCACGGTACGTTCTATCATTACATTGGGCGGTGGAGAGTCAGAGGAGTGTCGGGGGCATGTATAAATAAAAGACAATCAGTCAAAATTGTACGACGCGCGCGTGTAGATAAAAAAAAAAAAAAAACGTAAAAGGCAGGTGTTTACGGCTAGAGAGGTGTTGTCACGGTAAAAAAAGCACATTTAGTTGGAACGGCACGATAAGTATAATTTGGTTTTCAGCTGTAAAAAAGGGGAGTTTTGGTTACCGCGGTAGTGAGTATCGCCCAATGAAGCAAAAGCGGATCGTTCAATGGCTTCGGCCATTCTCACTTGAGCGATATTAAAGTATTTACACTCAGCTGTACACTTCGTCCGTTGTGTTATTCGCACCAGTTAATGTTATGGCGCCTTCTTCGAAAACCTCGGACATCGTGGATTCGCTCGCACCAACGCCGCATCGCACATACGCGACAATCGGACAATCGATGTTTGCCACGATGTCGCGTTAATGAATTCCTTCGAATCCCGTTCTTGTCATCCTCATTGATCTCGTTGTCGTTGTCAATAAGTCGTCTTTGTCGTCAGGACGGTCTTTTGTATAACGCGCTCCTCTCTCTCCCTCTCTCTCTCTCTCTCTCTCTCTCTCTCTCTCTCTCTCTCTCTCTTCCTTACACATATTTATAAGCCTATGCATGCATAAATAAATAAATACATATGCTTATGCGCGTACATGCGAGGGCGGTTACACGACTATGCGTATGTATATATTCATGTATGCACGCGTGCACAGTTAGCGTTTCCGTATTGAATTTCTTCTGTGTTCTTCTCTCGCTCTTTCTCTCCCTCTGCCTATTACATGATCTATTATTTCTTATTGTACACTAGTGTATACGTCGTGCATATATACATATATATATATATATATATATATATATATATATATATATATATATATATATATATATATATATATATATATACATACATACATGTGCATATATATGTATATATATATATATAACACAAGCACACCCACACACACACACACACACACACACACACCAACACCCACACGCGCGCACACACGCATACACTCTCACACCCGTCCACGCATGCGCGCACACACGCACAGACACACGCTCATGCACACACTCACGCACATATGTGCGCGCGTGAGTGTATGTATGTATGTATCTATACGTATATGTATATGTTTGTACAGCCAAATTTTCGTACATGGTCATATTACGAAGGCGCATACATTCGCGCGTATTCTTCTTCGACATTAGTAGCGCGAGTGGCCTCACTCCTTACGTCCTTCTTCGTTCTACTTTCCCTCCCTCATATACAGCTTCTCTCTCTCTCTCTCTCTCTCTTTCTCTCTTTCTCTCTTTCCGCCATATAATTCAATAGGAATTTGATGGCTGTGAGGTCCTTAATGGCCACGAAGGTGCAGCATTCCCTGTCCTTTTATCCCTCGTGCTTACACGTCCAGAGAGCGAGCATGAGATAAGAGAGAGGGAGGGAGGAATGAGTTGGTCGGGCGGATAGGGTGGCGTGCCCAGCATCTTGCTTACACGCACATAGATAAACGATCGCATCGGCCGTCTTCTTGGTTGTTGCCGCGGGGTAAGGGCCGCCTTGATTATTCTTATGATGGTTGCCTTGACCCTCTTTCCTTTTCCCCCTTCGATAAGCGCGAGAAGTGTGGGATAGGTCGGGCGGTTGAATTGTATTGGGTTGGGTTGGGCTGGGCTGGGCTGGGCTGGGCTGGTCTGGTCTGGGCTGGATTGGGTTGGATTGGGTTGGATTGGGTTGGATTGGGTTGGACTGGGAGGGGTGTATGGGCACGCGCGCGCTCGCGCGGCGTTCATTCGGGTCCATATGGTCGGGGCTCGGGCGCCCGTGGCGCGCACTTCCCGGGGCTTAGACGGCGGTCTCGGTGTGGCTGTGGCTCGAGAGCCGCTCGACGTCGATTTCGGGTATGGTCAGCTCATCCGGCAGATTGTCAGCGTAATCGATGCTACTCGTTTGGGAGAGCCTCTTGCTCAGGGAGGACTGCTTCCTCAGCACCTCGGCGAGATTCGTGTTGCTGTGCTCGCCGTAGCGCGAGTCCAGTCCCTGTCGAAATGCGTTCACTACGCGGATCTGGAAGCAAAGGGCAAGCAGAAGTGGGTGGCGATAGACGCCCACGATTAGTTGCTTATTCGTAGATTCGGCGTCGGATCATTGGAAGTTCGTGCGTGGACGAGGTTTTTCAGAGTTTGGTTGGAGTTGGGTGTGGGTGGAGCTCTGGGTTTGTAGCCGTAGCCGTAGCCGCTTGACTTTTAGTCTGGGAGTGGACATTTTTCATTTAGTAGTGGCCCTTTTAGCGGCTATTTTTGTTCGTTTGCTTATATTGTTTTCAAACACTGAGGTGGAGCTGCGATGTTAGCCGTGCTCTGGAATAAGCGAGATGCCGAAGTATTTGATAGTTTTCTTAGTTATATGTCGCGTCTTGTAAATCTAAATGTTTAATAATCGATTAGAAAATGTGTTATCGTACCGTTATGTCTGGCGCTGATTGACGAAAGTAAGTCGTCACGTTACGGTCAATGCCAAGTTTGGTTTTGATAATAATACGCGACATTTGCTATTGAAATTTTATTTTGTATTTTTTCAAACGGAATTTTCGAATTGTAATGGAAGCATTTACACATTGGAATAGTTATTAAAATTAAATGTTATAACTTTGGCTTCGAGAGTTAAATCTCTATTACGAATTTCAATTATTACACAATTCATATTTATAAGGAATATTCAAATACTTCGATACCTCACTTTTAAAAACAAAAAGAATATTTTATCTCAGTGTTATCGGTTTAACCAACAACTTACGAGAATCGTTAAAAGGTAGTTTTCATCTTTTTTTTTTTTTTCTTATCTTGTGAAAACATCATAAGGCACACTTTTAAAGCAAATTAAAGGAAGTTCAAGCAGGTTTTTGTTGTTTATTTTCTACAGGACATTTAATAACATTTCGTCAATCGAGGATGCAAGCGTTTCTCTTCAAAACTATCAAAGAGAATAGACAAATGGCTTGTTTTAAAAGAAATGTATTAATATTAATTATATTAAAAAAAAAAAAAGAAAAAAGAAAACAAGAAAAAAAAGCCGATAAAAAATAGTTAAAACATCATAAGTAATTGAAACGTTATTTTAAGTCTGCGGACTTTCGAACATCAAAGCACTTTATTAAAACACAGAGGAAATCTAAAAGCTTATAAATACAAAAACCGTATTTTTTTAATCTATCAAATTTGCCTTTTGTGGCAAACAGTCCTTCATTAAAATAAAGAGCATAGAAGCAATTCAAGGTAAACGTACAATAAAACTTTTTTGTTGATGGCCGGACGACGCTACTGTTATTACAACAAACTGCATTCAATATATGAAATATGTTTAATATCATAAGAGTAGAAGCTTTGTATTTTAATATATAACAAATTAGTAAATTTTGTAAAGGCGAGTAACGTCACAATTAATCAATTCCCTTCGAGAAAATACGCATTCTATGTAAACATTAAAGCTGCCAACAACACACGACATACAGCCGCCATCACCGACCAAAAACAAAAGCCTTTATTCATTTCAATATTATTTATCGATAAAATATTACATTTTTTCTAATTAACCGTCCCTTGCAAAGTAAGCTGCTTTTGAAGAAAAATAAGAAAACCAATAAACAAAAGAGAAAAATCTTCGGTTATTTCAAAAAAAAAAAAAAAAAAAAAAAAAAAAAAAAAAAAAAAAAAAAAAAAAAAACAAATTGAAAGCAAAATTCATTAATTTGGAAGCTCCCTTTGCAAAAGGTAAATTGCATTTTCTTATGATATTAACATAGTAAGCATTTGAAAATATTCCTTCTAATCGCCTTTATGCGCCATACAGAGTGCTGATTAATTTTTTTTCCATCTTATTATTTATTTTATTATTTTTTTAAATATTAAAAGCAAAAACAAAAATGAACTCGATCCTTAAATCGTCGTACATATGGTACACCTACACGTAGGTTAGTGTATGTATTATTGAAACAAATACAATAAGCCAAAAGACATTCAAACCCTGAAAACTCGCATTACAAAGATGTTGAGTAAGTTTCCTCGACGTTTCAAACAATGAATAGTGATAATAATTATTTTATATATTGAGCAATGATAATAATGTTTATTAATAGTTAAAAAAATAAATCAATAAATAAATAAATAAATAAATGAATAAAAAAAAAAAAAAAAAAAATTATCGTAAAGATGTTAGCACATAAAACAAATTGCATACATGTGCAGAATAAAAAGTAAGTGGAAAAATTAGAGTCAAAAGATTTATTAAGAGTATGAATGAAATTATAGATCGCAGAAAAGAGAAAAATGTTAATGTTGAAGTGTATAAATTGAAATATTTGTTAATCGTTTATGTATTACAATTAAAATATTTCTCATATTACAATCGAAACATTATTTAACATTATTATTTTTATGCACCTTACCTCGTCACACATCATCCTATATTCACGTTTAATATAAATATATTTTGTTATTAAATTTAATAAGAATGCAATATTAAAAAGAAAGATAAGCATTCGATAGACAATGAAAAAGGATTAAAAGATATTTATGTTTGCTGTTAAAAACGTGAAGTACGCTGTAAGTTGCAAATAAACATAACAAGAAGCATTATAGTATACACATATTGTTTATATAAAATCATTATCCACTTGTGGTGAAACATAATTTACAAATTTTTTAAAACAATATATGAAAGCCAAGCACTCTGTATAACGCCTAGATATTCCTTAATAAGCATCATTTTGTGATGTTTGCATCTAATGAATAATCACTTATATTATTATTAATAAAGGGAAATAAAACAAGGTGAACGTTATTAATTAATAGTGTTAAGAACGATCGTATAAAAAAAATAAAATAAAATAAAATAAAATAAAAAAAAAAATATAATAAAAAGCAGTCTCGCCAAAGACCAAGCGCACGGCATAATAATCAGAGCAATGTTTCTCAGATTAGTGTATTAAACAAATCTTAAATAAATGTCTAATGTCTAATAATTATATTATGAAAAATAATAAAGCACATTATAAATAACAAACATATGATTTGGCATAAATACATAAAAACAATTATAGCCTGTTTAGACAATCGGGTGTTTCAAACCGGCTTTAGTGACGTTCTAAGCATTATAATTAAAAACTGCAATCCAGCATGCACAGTATTATTTACGTAATACGGAAAACAATAATTATGTCAATAATATATTCTTGCTTAAGAAAGCAGCGAATATGAATTATCTCGTTCGACAATGGTAATTTTTTCGTTTTTGTTTTGTTATTCTTATGCATTGAAAATTTCAGGAGTCCAAGTACTTTATAAGTTTACAGAACATAAAAATACACTGCTAATGAATGCATCAATGTCGATCGAACATATAAAATAAATTTTATTTTTATCAAGTTGCTTTGCATATTTCATGATATCATTAGATTGATAAGAATATGTGCAATCTTATTAGGCTTTTATTAATCCGTTACGCATTTAGGGATGAGCACTATCGTATGAAGTGGATAGGTTTCCAATATATTTCCTTCGATAATTTGTAATCTACGAAATCGATAGCGTTTCTTGATTCTTCGATAAGATATCGTTTACTACGAGAAGCAATAAAAATTTATTTTATATGCATTCAAATCATTTTATGCAAATTTAATACAAGACTCACGGTCTTTCATTCTATAACAACAACGACAATAATCATAATATTGATAATTTAAAAAAAAAAATTAAGAAATTAGTTGTTATTTTTGCACTATAATATAGATTTCACGAATGAAATCGAAAAGTTCCTTGTTATATGTTTATTTTCACTTATTTTCTTTCCTTTCTTTTTATAATTGTAAATATAGTACATTAAAGTGTTTGCGGCTACGTACATGAGTGTAACAGTAAGTGTATTAAAACAATAGAAGAGAAACCATTCAATTAATTCATAATTACAAAGATATAAATAATGTTTAAGGATGATAGTGTTAAATTAGTATTATTTACATGAACTTTCCCGATAGCTGATTTTTTCCGTTTTCCTTTGTTGTGTACTTACGCTTTTATTTTCCTACAAGATGGACTGGGTAAGTAGTTGCTCTTTTACGTTCATCTCTCTATTCTCACGTCGCTAGTGATGATAGTCAATAATGGAGTGGACCAACTAACGAGCGTGTATCTTCATTCGGCAATTTATATTGCTTAGATTTGTTTCTGATTTTGCTTTCCATTGAGCTTCTTATAATCTCGATATAATTTTATTGATTCGATTTAGAACTCTTAATCGTGTCGTTGTCGTTCCTTCGAGTTCGTTTCTCCCTTTGAGTTTTATTTTAATTTTTCGCAATATTTTACGAGTAATTTTGAAGAAAATTTTTTTTTTTTTTTTTTTTTTTTTTTTTTTTTTTGAAACGAAACGAAACGAAAAAAAAAAAATATATATATATAAAATATATAAAATTATCGCAGGTTGTTTCTTTTGATAATTGAGAAAAGAGTTATTGGCGCAAATCTGTTATTTTTTTTCATAATTGAAAATCAAGTGTCGTCTATGTCTATTTTAAAAAGCACTGCTATGCAGTCTATTTATCCCGTATAGTTTGCTTTTTTCGAAGTTGTTGTTGAGTTTAGAAAATACTGCTTTCTTTCTTTCTAACGTTTCTTTTCTTAACGTCATATTGATATGTATATAAGATATCTAAAAGCCTTTCGTAAATTTAAAAATATGCATTCACAGCCAAGACATAAAGTACAGCCACAAATTACGCTAAATGAAACTTAAAAAAACGAATCATTAGTAAATAATAGTCAATAAACGTAAATTCTTGTAAGCAAGGTTATAAAGTAGTCGAGCATCGTTGATTATAATGCAGAAAATCTTTAATATACAGGAAAAACATAAGAAAAATATATTTGCCGAGTATAAGCTTCAAGGCCTATGCTTCAAAATATAATATGCACTTTTATGATTTTATATATGTTAGAAAATAAAATCATAAACCCTGTAATATAGCTACAGAATAAATTTTCTTTTCTTCAAATTTTTATAATTATAATTATCAAACACGTAATCGAGTGACATGACGTTTGATTGTTTGGATTGAAGCGATGTCAGGAAATTAATATGTTCTTAAATGTATAATAATCATAATGAAAATGACATACTGACAAATAAGAATTGTAGTTGGTGATTTAATTTGAAAAATCGTTTCCATCAAATTTAATAAACTACGCAACATCATTTCAAAAACATCTATAATTTTATTTATTAATCTTCTTGGAGCTGATGTATTCGTTATAAGCCCCCCCCCCCCCCCAATGCAAAGATCAAGGAGTATAAACATTATATAATATATTGCTTCTTAGTATAAATAAATAAATATAATTATTTAATACTATTATTATATATTATTAATGATCAGTGAATAAATTATATATTTTATGATTGAATGTAACGTCTCTCGACAACAAAAATCAACTGTTAATCATTTAATGCTTTATTGTCACCTTTTTTTTTAACTTTTTTTTATTTTAACTTTTCACATAATAATTCCATATTTATATTTATAATGTAAAGAAATGTTGAGCCATGATTAAGAGCCATGCAATTAATGATAAATAAATAAAGATATGAATCCATATAGAAATACAGGCAAATACATATTTACACATGTATATACATCAAGATATATTTATATGTATTGTTTGCATATAAACTTAAGACAATATTTAAAGAATATATGTGTGCAAGTATGCATATACATGTACGCACATATATAGTTGAATATTTTTTAAATTAATAGACAAACATTGGGAATTAATCTAATGAGAATTGTGCATCTCTTTTGGTATTAAATGTAAGAGCTTGTAGACACACACGACGTAAGAGCAAGAAAAATTGTAATGTGCAATATTTCTGATTATTGAACGAACGATATAATGTCATTATTTTTGAAAATGGTCATTAACAATGTTTCCGTTAAGTTAATTTCAATTTCATAATTCGTTTAAAACATATAAGAATTCACATTTGCAGTTGTAAATTAATTTCGAGCTTAAAATTTTGTAAATACATAAAAGTATTATGATGCATTATTATTCGTAATAATAGTTTTTCCATTATTTCTCTACTTTTATATTTTATTAATGTGTCATGGAGTTCGAAGAGATATTAGTGTTCCAATTGCAAAACTTTGTTAAAATTTTTAATGTATTTCTACATTTGAATATAATTTTAGGCCATCGTTCAAAGATAACCATTTGATAAATTATTAAATAAATCGAGTGTTAATAGATAGTGATGGTGTCTTATATTTAATATCTAAAACATTCTGTAAGCGGTTGCATGAACATTTTCGTAAATTCATAGAAATCGTTTAATTTTAATATAAAAGTGAAGAAAAACCAAAGTAGAAGGTAAATTCAAAAAGCAAATGAAAATTTGAAAAGAAAAACTAAGAAAAAATCTAAATGGCTAATAACTTAGGGACTTGATTGATGCAAGTTTCTTTTGCCAGTTTTTTTTTTTTTTTTTTTTTTTTGGAATAGCCTGAGTAACGGAGCACTTTCGTTATCTGTTAGTGTGTGTGTGTGTGTGTGTGTGTATACTAATGCGAGCATCAAGGTATTTTGCATTTGACAGAGTGATGTGAGTGAGTGTGCGTGTGTGACTGAGTGTATATATGAGAGCTAGAGAAAAAGAGACAGACAGAGAGAGAGAGAGAGATCGATAGAGAGAGGGATAGAGAGAGAGAGAGAGAGAGAGAGAGAGAGAGAGAGAGGAGCGCTTACAGCTTGGTCTGTCGAGCTCTTGCTGTAGGGTACCGGTATCAAACGTTCCTGCAACTCGCCACCTATCACCTTCAAGATTAAAGGGTAATAACATGGTTAAAAAAAATAAAGAATAAGATAGATACGAGGTAAATAAAAAAAATGGAGAATAAATAGTAAGGTTGCCGAATCGATCTTAAAATAAAATAAAAATAAAACAAACTCTGAAAAGTTTGCTTTACAAAGGTGTAAAGTGGATGTGAAGGTTATAGATTAATTTATACAGCAATCAGGTAATTTTGCAATGATACTCCCTTAAGAAATATATTACTGCAATTATATTTTCATTTAAAAAAAAAAAAAAAAAAAAAAAAAAAAAAAAAAAAAAAAAAAAAGGAATAAGTAAAAAATCATTCAAAAATGTACCACATATCAACGCTAGTCAGACAGCAATTGAAATTCAACGATCAAATTAAATATTAATAGAATAAGGTTATATATACTTTTATCCTGTTATTTAATCAGTAACAATAGTCCACATCCACTTTGGCACAACCAAGTTATCATCTTTCAAAATAGATCTATATTAATATAAGAAAATAAATGAAAAAATGTAAACAAAAGTGAAAATAATGTTTTCGAAATATGTATTGGCTTGTATGCAATCTACCCAAAAAAGGGAAAAAAAGCCAAAAAAATTTCTCACGTGTAGAATTTTATCAAGAAAAATAAAGTGTGCAGGTAAATTTTGTTTATAAACACTAATAACAACAAATATTGTAATTGTGAAATTTGCTAAACTACATAAAAAAAAAAAAAATATAAAACGCGCGAATGGATGTGAATAGACATATACAAACAGAGGGGTTGTAAATGTTTACATAAATTAATAGTGGCAATTTATAATTTTTGTGTATACGATCGGCTATTACAACGTTCATTATTTTATACAATTTATTAATTGGAAAGACAGAGAGAGAGAGAGTCATCGGACATAAGAGTTTATTGTTTGTCAATTAATCAGCAGCATTTGTTTAATATTCATTGATCCAATGTCACTCGACTCGCTCGTTGTTTTTATTTGATTTTTATTATTGTGCAAAGTGATATGAAAGAAATAGATTTTGAAATACTGAAAAAAAAAACCGATTGAAAGACGTGAAATAAAGATACAGGTAGTGTTAGAGAGAAAGAAAAAATAAATAAATAAATATATATATATATACATATAGATAGATCGATAGATAAATAGACAGATAGATAGAGATAGAGATAGAGACAGAGATAGATAGATAGATAGACAGTGATATACGTATAGAATGAAGTAAGGACAGATAGATAAAATGATAAAATATTTATATAATAATTTTAAAAGGCACTCAAAATTTGTCAAAAAAAAGAAGAAAAAAAACTCATATTTTCCAAGTGGTTATGGAAAATTGTAGATTGTAATATATAGACTCTTAGAGAGCAGCAGAAAAGTAATTTTTTAATAATAATAATAATAATAATAATAATAATAATAAAAAAATTACTATAAACGAATGTATAGTGACTGTAACGACTTTTATGAATTAATCTTTTAACACTAGTAGTTTTCATTTTTAATAGGCCGGTAATACATCGAGAGGCATTGCGTCAAAATTTCTTTTTATTTAAAGAAAAATACGGACGTAAAAATCGAAGGGTGAAGCGAGCCGTCTGATTTTTTGTTTGTTTCTTTTTAATTTATTTTAAAATTAGGTGAGCGAGATGACTTAAAATGAACTGATTCATATATTGCACAAGCGTTCTTACACTATTTACGCAAATATTAATTTTTAAATCGTTTCATAAAGTCGTCTCGTTAAAGTATATAAATAAAAAAATGATTAAGACAATTCACTTTTTTTTTTTTTTTTTTTTTTTTTTTTTTTTTTTTTTTTTTTTTTTTATAAGAAAGATACAGTTTTTTTATTGACCATTAAAGTTTCAGCTGAAAATGTCACTCTATCTTTTACTAAACCTTAAACCTGAAGCCGATGTCTCAATTATTTTGTATTGTAATTTCATTCGCGCCTAGACATCGCCTTACCAATAGCTTTTTCTTTTTTCTTTCTTTCACATTGTTAATCGACTACGCAATCAAATGATCACACTTTAAAGATTTTAATGTTATTAGTTTTTTTTTTTTTTTTTTTTTTATTTATTTATTTGTTTGTTGCTTTTTCTGTTTCATTTAATGACTACGTACATTCTTGTTATAGTACAACACCGCTAAAAACAATTGGCAGCGGAAATGGCAGCGCTTTCCGGTTTTCCCGACCGCCCAAAGAGAGAAAGCTTAAAGTCGCACCATATTAGGGATTATTTAATCTTTCCACTTAAAATTCCCGCTCAACAATAATTTGCCTTTTTATCAAATTATTCTTTTATACATTTACAATTTTATTTTCGAAATCATATATATCACAAAAAATAGCATATTTTGTATAAAATCGATAATTTTCATATTATCTATTCTTTCATTCTTTCTTTCTTTCTTTTCTTTTTTCTTTGTTTTTTTTTTTTTTTTTTTTTACAAATATACAATATTCGTATTATCAAATCATATATTACAATACAAACAATTTATTACGTTTAAAAAGTCGCCTCGACCGTACGTAAAGAAAAGTCGAATAAAATGAAAGAACAATCTTGTTTTATCATTTTTTTTCGTTCTCTCTAAGTGTCCATTTTCAATTGAACGAAAATAAAATAAAAAACAAAAAACAAAACAAAAAAAAAAGACATATACAGTAATATTTATAGGCGGCCACGAAAATCGGTCATCATTCTTTTGTCGCGCGTCCCTGTTATACACAAAGTCGCAATAACGTGTCTAAAACTTTATCATACTAATATAATTAATATATTATGTATTTATATAACATACTCTATATGCATCATATATTATAATTATAATTATAATGAAGTCTGTAGGTAACTATATTTATTCGCTAACTTCAATTTTTAATTCAAAAGCCAAGCGGCTGCTCTAATTATCGTGTGAATTACTTTTTATTGATTTGTTTCGTTCTTTCGTTCCTCTGTTCTCTTTTATTGTAAGTTTTTCATATTTTTCAGTTTCTTACTTAAACTGCTGTCGATTGAAACATCAAATACATCATGATAAAAATTTTCTTTCTCCTTTACACTACTATTTCATTAATTTAAATGTAATTGAGATACCTAGAGGAATCTTAACGTGCGAATCCTGCGGTTTTTTTGTTTGTTTGTTTGTTTTTTTTTTTGTTTTTTTTTTCTGGATCTTCGTTAGCACGCATAAGTCTATTATTATGACGCGCAGGAGTCGTCTTTACAATGATTGTTCAATGAGGTCGATAAAATACAGCAATTAAAAGCACGTCATAAAAAAATCTCAAAACGTCGCATAAATAATTAAAAAGAAAAAGAAGAATCAGAAATATTCAAATTCTTTATCTCTATTATAGATTATTAGACGAATAAAAATTATCATACTGGCAATTCGTGCAACTTTTTTTTTCTCTCTCAATAGCAATAATTTCATTTATATAACTTATAACATATCGTCATCGTTATTCGGACGATAAAAAAATTTTTAATTTAACAATACATATATGTATATATGACAATAAGTACAGTGCATGCGACTCACTCAATACTCTAGAAGCCGCGCGCGCAGATTCATCTTTTTATTTTCAGGGTACAGATTGCCCTCAAATTATTTGACTACGCGTATTCGCTTTGCATTTTCGAAGAGCGAGAGAGATTTTATGCCCTTACAATTTTAATTATAATTTTACTAGTTTTTTTCTTCTTCTATTCATAATCCATAAGTGTACTCCTACAATTTTCATATTTCTTATTAACAATAATTCATAGTTATTAACATTGTAAGTTTTTCATTTATCGTCTAAAACATGTACAATAATCTCAATAAGCGCGGCAAGTTGATAAATATCAACTTGATCTCAAAAAGTTCTACAATGAGAAGAGCTGCAACGATTAGTCGAAAAGTGCAAAGCGAACACGAATCGTTGATAGTCTCGAGTGGCTTACAAAGTTAATTTATAAAAATTATTTTGCAAAAGCATATGGTCAATAATTATAATCCTCATAATCCTCATAATAATAATAATAATAATAATAATAATAATATTGCTAACAATAATTTAAAAAAAACGTAGTGAACAATTAATTATTAAATAGTACACAGTGGTTACGATTATTTAAAAATATGTAATAACAATAACAATAATAATAATAATAATAATAATAATAATAATAATAATAATAATAATAATAGTAAAAACTTACATTATTAAATTGAAACTGGGAGGCCCAATCAACGTTCTCCACGGAACCGTCGTCAACATATTATTATAACGTTAAAAAATCGCTGTTTTATTTAAAAAAAAAAATGTGTTAAAATACAATATGAAAGAAAAAAAACAAAAACAAAGAAACAAAGAAACACATGATATCGGGGAGCATTACATTATCATCATCATACGAAGAAACCAAATTCGGTGCAAAAGTTTTTAGTAGTTAAAAATATAGCTTAGCAGTTTAGTTTACAAGCAAAGTTCCATTTGATTTCATACCCTTGACTACTTTGTTAATGATCGAGTGAACGAACTTTTTATTTGTAAAAGATTATTAAATTTATCGATTTCTTGGTCCACAAAATAATTGGCAGAGAATAGTTACACGTTATCGCGTTGAACTAAGAGCTTTTTAAGTACAGTGTTGTTTTTTCATACAATTATACAAGGGGCCAGATTTGAAAAAAGAAACCGAGATAAACAAGAGATAATAATAATAAAAAAAAAAATCTATAGAACGCGATAATTCTACTAATCTTGGTAATATTTTCGAGTCGTATTAGGAAAGTATTAGTAGCAGTTAAACAGTAAGAGTTTCGAAAATTATATTAAAACATATGAAATTAATGGGAAAAGCAGCTTATTTTTTTTTTTAATAGGAAATTTACTTTTAAGGCTTGATGCTGCTTATTTTATACTCTCATCCATCGAATAGTCAACGACGCGCTCTTACGGCATTTCTTTTTCTCTCATTTAACAACGGCTATTTTGCTAGCATCTTATGTATTGTTTACAAAAAATTTCTCTTTTAATTATTTATTGGCATTGTATAAAAAAAAGTGAACATATTAAGTTGGTGCGGCTAGCCGTATCGACGTGTGTATATATATTATTTAAGATTAGGTATGATAATGTGTAAATGGGAGAATTGATTGTCAACACGGACAGACGCATTCATATCCAAACCCAGTTAAAGCAAGCAAACAGGCAGAACAGACAGGCAATACAAGCATAACTTTGATTGTTTTTCTTATTTATATGTTTGTATAAGCGATATCTATCTCGTTCTAAATCATTGAGATTATGCGCTATAATTAGTGGGATAAAAGCGAGGTCTTTATTTTCTTGTCCACAGTCGAATTTATTTACATTAATTTGATGAGTAGCATAAGTGACGAAGCAAAAGAAGACTAAGAGTGAGGGAAGTAGTGAAAAACAATATAGTTGAAGGTATTCAATACACGTTATACTACCTATTACACAAGCAAAAGAGAGTTTCATAAAGATTTTTTTTATACAATATTTCCAATTAAGCATTTTGAAGTTCCCCCATGAAAAAGTAAAGTCGTTTTTCTAAGGAATGATCATCATCATCATCGTTGTTATTATTATTATTATTATTATTATTGTTGTTGTTGTTATTATAATTATTATTATTGTTATTATTAGTGGTAGTATCGGTGATAGTATTAGTATTAGTAGTAGTTGTATTAGTAGCAGTAGGTGATGGTGGTAGTAATAGCTATATAGTAATGGTAGTAGCTGTATAGTGTTAGTAATAGTAGTGGCAGTGATAGTAGTAGTAGTAGTAGTAGTAGTAGTAGTAGTAGTAGTAGTAGTAGTAGTAGTAGTAGTAGTAGTAGTAGTAGTAGTAGTAGTAGTAGTAGTAGTAGTAGTAGTAGTAGTAGTAGTAGTAGTAGTAGTAGTAGTAGTAGTAGTAGTAGTAGTAGTAGTAGTAGTAGTAGTAGTAGTAGTAGTAGTAGTAGTAGTAGTAGTAGTAGTAGTAGTAGTAGTAGTAGTAGTAGTAGTAGTAGTAGTAGTAGTAGTAGTAGTAGTAGTAGTAGTAGTAGTAGTAGTAGTAGTAGTAGTAGTAGTAGTAGTAGTAGTAGTAGTAGTAGTAGTAGTAGTAGTAGTAGTAGTAGTAGTAGTAGTAGTAGTAGTAGTAGTAGTAGTAGTAGTAGTAGTAGTAGTAGTAGTAGTAGTAGTAGTAGTAGTAGTAGTAGTAGTAGTAGTAGTAGTAGTAGTAGTAGTAGTAGTAGTAGTAGTAGTAGTAGTAGTAGTAGTAGTAGTAGTAGTAGTAGTAGTAGTAGTAGTAGTAGTAGTAGTAGTAGTAGTAGTAGTAGTAGTAGTAGTAGTAGTAGTAGTAGTAGTAGTAGTAGTAGTAGTAGTAGTGGTAGTGGTAATGGTAGTAGTAGTAATAGTCAATACAATAATTCTTAGTAGTATTGCGTTATCGTGGGTTGTAGTGGCTAATCAGAATGTTGGCAATGGTTAATCAAATTTAGTTTTGATATTATAAATTTATCTATAAAATAAGCAATTGATGGTCGTTATTTATGTATAATTATGAATATACGCAAGTGTTTATAGGCACATACAAAAAGAGTCTTGTTACTTCTTTTGTGTTTTTAATCTCTGTTGTTAAAGCGCAGAGATTAGAAGAGACTCAACACCCTGTTCTCCTTGATAATATTGTTATATATTTGTCTTGCTTAATTGTGATGAATAGAAATGTGTCTGTCGGTTGATCACAATAAATTACACACACATAGGAGTCTAACAAAGGCAGATATGATGCAGCGAAAATTTGGTAAAAAAATACGCGAGAAAAGGAATAGTTTAACGCTACGGCCCTGTACTCTCCAGTACATAATTAAGATCTTTTATATGGTGATACATAGACAACACGTGTAATGAAAGACAGTGGATACGACTTGAGACAAATTAATAAATAAAGTACAATGATGAGTCGCGAAAGACAAGACGAGCTTTTACGTTAAAGTTTAGAGTTACGTTAAACGATCGAAGTATTTAACCGCATGCGAAGAGAAGGGGTGATAAATCGTTTTCCGCTTGAAGAGAAATGTAACTAAATATCTTGCAGTAGCAAAGCCGAAAAAAATTTGGATCGCAATTTTCTTTCCAAGCGTGAGATCGTAATTTTCAACAACACAAAGACAATGGTAATAGAAGAGACACAAACAAGTTCTACGAAAAGCATAGGTCCAAGCATCTTCGGTATGAGATTTTCATTTCCGTCTCATTTTTGCTTCGTCCACGGCTGTCATAATGTACTACACAGAGAGGAGAATGAAAAGCATAAGAATAGAGGGTCACGAGTCAAAAGTGATAGTAGTAAACGATGAATCCTAGAACGTCGACCAGAGAGGGAAAGTCAGAGGTAGTGGAGATTAAAAGAGAAAGGACGTACATTCCAGGAGACGTATTATACACAGTATCACAAGATGTAGCAGCCATAAAAGATGGTAGAGAAGGTGCGAGGATCTACGTCCTTTCTCAATGATTTCAAAGAATTTGTCTATTAGGATGAGAAGTAGAAATGCGAAACTATTAGTTATACAGATGATAACAGGATATTCTTTAATCAGAAGAAATAACGAGATACAGTAGGCCTATGATAGAAAAATAGCGAGCGAGAAGGAGAAAGAAAGGGAGGGAGAGAGAGAGAGAGAGAGAGAGAGAGAGAGAGTCAGAGCGAAATTTGTATATGTGCGTATGTGCGTGCGTGTGTGTATCGGTGCGTGTGCGTGTAAGAGGAGAGAGAGAAAGAGAGAGAGAGAGAGAGAGATGAGAGAGACGAGAGAAGAGCGTGTGTGAGAGAGAGAGAGAGAGAGAGATAACGAACGAATGATCGTTGTTGTTTAGATACAGGTCTCGTGGACAAATTTGGGCAGTTCTGGGAGCACGAGATTATTGGCGCTTGATCTTAAGGAATTGACCGCGTTATTAGCGTCTTCCTGTTGCTGTTGTTGCCTTCCGTTGTTCTGTTGCTGTTGCTGATGCTGGTGATGCTGATGATGATGATGGTGATGGTGATGGTGGAGGTGGTGATGGTGATTGCCGGTGCCTGGTACGTGGAGTAGCAGAGGCGAAGTGGCGCCCCGTCCGGCCTCGTTATTGGCGCTGTTGGCCGTCGTAATGGCCGATTGCTGATGTTGCTGATTCCTCGCCTTATTAGCCGGATCCTCGTCAATGTACGTGAAGTCTGAGAGGGGGCGGGGCCCGGTGTGACTGCGCGAGCTGCGCATACTGTGCAAGCTGTGCAAACTATGGACGGAGCGACGCTCCTCTAGGTCTTCCAGAGTCGACCTGAACGCTCGGATAACCCGAAGCTGCAACGAGAAGAGCAATCGGAACACGGCCGACATTCTGAGTCATATGTGGAGGGGCTCTTGCGTAAAGACGAGAAATTTCGACAGAGACAGTGTGAGAGAAAATGATTTAGCGAGGGAGAGAGCTAGAGCTGATAGAAAGAATCCAGCCAGATAAACAGGCAGAGAAAGTCAAAGAGAGGGGGAGAGAGAGAGAGAGAGAGAGAGAGAGAGAGAGAGAGGAGAGAGATAGATAGAGTGATAGAAAGGGAGAGGATCTGTGTGATGGAGAGGGGGATGGAGGGGGACCAGAGAGAAGATGGAAAAAGGGAGAAAGGATGGGGAAAAGAGAAAATCAGTTAGAAGAGAGCGAAAAAGAAGTGGAGATATATTGATAGAAATGTAATTATAGAATGATATAATTGTATATATATATATATATATATTTATGTGTGTATACGTTCAAGGTCAGTAACACACATAAGCACGCCGGCTTTCTTTCATTTGAATTTCAGCACTTTAGCATTTACATTATCGCTTTTCTTTGCTTATTCTTACTTATATCCTTTGACGTTTTGTGCTATGCAGATTTAATGGAGGAAAGAAGGAGAGCGTAGATTTCTAACTAAATTCTGCTCCGGACATTGTTTTTGTGTATTTGCGCTCTCTCTTTGGTATCCGGGCATACGTGACCCGTATTACTCAAACTATGAGGATACGATGATTTTCTCTCTCTCTTTTTTTTTGCTTCTTTTGCTGTCGCTTTAATTTATCAAGGAGATTCGCGCTTCGGATAAGTGGAACTTTGTTTCTATATGTATACGTCATTGAAAAGTTGCTGACTTGGATCGAAAACCCAGTCTATTGCGTGAGATCTGCTCAATGCCGAGGACATGTTTTAATCCAAATTTCAATAACAAAGTTCAGTGGGTATTTACACGAAATGATGACTCCTTTCTTTTCTTTCTTTCTCTTTTATAGACATAAATTTTTTTTTCATGATCTCGACAAAGGTCGCGTTAAAAGAATGAACAAAGATGAAGTGTTATTAATTATTTTAATCTATATCCGATTAATTATCATTTATAACAATGTTTAACTGTGTATATCGTGGAAGGCGTGGGAATGAATTCTATTGCATAATATACAATTTATAGTACATAAACTACTAGTTATTACAACCTATACGTATTATTAGTATTAACAAAATAATTGCAAAGAATAAAACAACACATACGTGGGTAACTGATTCTGCGAGAATCAGACTCATTATCAATGAGAATACTTATTAGCATTAAAAGACGTTAATCGCTCATGCCATGAATGTATATGTTCGTGCTTAACTATATATATAGTTTTATTTATTTATTAACTTGTTCTTTCATTTATAATGAAATTACATACACAGTCATGTACACAATAGCCTTCGGCCAACGAGCGTATAAAACATCAGGGCAGCGTTAAATAGGCGATTTTGAGTGGAAATTGCTCGGTAGGGATGTACGTCGAGGTAAATTCCGTTAAGGACGTTATAAACTGGCACAAACGAGCACGCATAACGGACTTATCTAGTCTGAATACGTACCTATTTTAACACTAGGATGGACACTGCACTCACTGCTGGGAGTACTTGCACGATAATCGAGAGATGTTGGAATGAGCCCGCGAGAAGAGCCATCCCGATTGCTATTGGAGCTCTCAGATTTTCGCTAACTACATCCGTAGTAATGACGCTATTTCTTGTTTGCATATGTGTATAGAGTGTACAAATTCATTGCAGGTAATTTAGATTGTGAGAGAGAGAGAGAGAGAGATAGAGAGAGAGAGAGAGAAAGTTGAAAAAAAAAAGACATAATTACATATAAGCTAAAGCTATAATTTAATTAATTTAATAACGGTAGTAGACATATATTCTGGTACTTTTCAAACTACGACAACAATTACGTATAAAAGTAAAGTATGTGATAAAGTGATACTTATGCTTGGTTTCATTTTTTTACCAGTATTTTTAGCTTTAAAAGAAAAAGAATAAATATATATAAAAAAAAAACATTAAACGAAGAAGCGTCGCAGCAAAGCATTTCCATTTCTTTGCGCGTCTTTTCGTCCTACGGTAGATCCTATATATTATAAATTACAATTAATTAATAAATTATAAATTACATTATAATATCTTCCATCGGAAGTCACTCATTCTCAAGGCTCTAATGGGTATGGATTTAATGCGTCTTACCGAGAACAACTCGATGACTTGGTTACAACTCGATGATCGTGCAAAAAGGTGACAAGAGCACGCATGCAACTTACGTATTTTATATCCGTATAACATACATATATAATATATGCATAGATGTGTGGAGACATGCACGTATAGACAGACATATACTTCACAGTCGAATTATACAAAATTTTTACAAGCTTATTTGTTTCATTTCATTTGATTGTTTAGAATTTATATTTTTCCTCAGATTGCCTAATAATTTTACTTACAATATATATACAACACCATTTATTTTAATTAATTCGCTGTGGATGATATTACGATATCTTATTTCATATTTTGCTATAAAAATGGTCCGCAACAGTCCTTAACCGAGAAAGGAAACGCTTGTCTTTCCATGTGTACGTGTAGTTAAATATATACAGATTTTAAAAATTGTTATACATATGAAAAGCAGACTTAAACATAATTTTTATAATGATCGAAAGACATAGGGGATGAAAGAGGTTTCTACGTTGTACAAATTATAGATAAACGTGTATCAATACATAATTATTATTATTACATCGTTTTCTTTTTATTTCATTTGTTTAAAAACTTTATTAATAAAAGTTTATTATTTGTTGATTTTTTTTTTCTAAATATACGACCGGTATTTCAATTATCTTCGCTTCTATAAATATTTTGTTATGTACCTATGAACTCGAAGTAACGACAATTTCAAACAACAAGGAAATCTTTAATGAAAAGATGATTTTCTCATAATGAAAATTACACAGCAATAACACGTATATGAAAATTAATTTTTAAAAAATTACGCTAAAATATTTTTATTAGTTCGGTGTTAATTTATATTTTAATAATATAATATTAATATTGATCATATTCCCTTGATTTAAAAATATTTTTATCATACAAAATACTTTTTAAAGGGGGCTGGAGAAATGTTTGTATAACGTTAAAGTTACACAAAAAAAAATCCCCAAAGTTTTTATTATTATTAATTGATTAATTGAAATTGATGTATTTCTTCTAAAGAGAGTGAAATATATCTGTTAATTTTAAATTCAATGTTAGTAATCCGTATTTTAGCATTCATTATTAATTTCTAAATGAATGATAGAATACTTTAAATAAAATTGAAAATAAATGTATAAACGGAGTATTCAAATTACTGAAGAAGATTGAAATTTTGAATAATAAGTCAATAATAAATAATTTATCAATTAAGATAGACTGTAATAATATTAGACTGTATCAATAAAAATATAATATGTATATAGTAGAGAAAAGTTATTAGAATATTGTATGCGTATATTGAAATTTGTATATTCAAAAAAAAAAAAAAAAAAAAAAAAAAAATATTATATGAGGTACTTGTGATTCGCAAAAATTACTATTAGGTAACTAAATTGATAAAAACATATTATTTCAAATTACTGAAATTCGTTCTTTCACATAATGTGTTAATGTGCAATGATATTATGCATTTAAATAATTATTTGATATGATTAACAAAGTCGTTTAAAATATAATTGAAAATACTTATCAGTAACTATATTAAGTAAATTATATTAACTAAACGACAATAATAACAATAAATAATAATAAATATGAGTAGAATTATTATTATTGTTATTATTATTATAATTATATGGATGACGATAATGATAATGATTATGATAATAAAAATTGAATGTGCGAGTAATTAATAACGATGAGCAACAAACGTACATATTAATAAGTAACACAAGTCAAAATGAACTGCAGGATATTACATTTTTATGCCCATACTTATGCACACAATTGGTAGGGACACGCGCGCACACACGCACGCAACCATATGAAAGTTTTAAAATTGTTAAATATATACAAATGTTAAGATGCGATCATCATTATGTATAGCGATGCATGTTTAGTGGTAAAAAAATTCGATTTATAAAAAGCAGTTTCTCTGCACATAGAACCTATCTACATAAACGTCCTATCTACTGTAAACAGTGAAACGGCTGATATAAGACTTTAAGCAACTCGGTATATGTATGTGTAAGCTTCATAAAAACAATCCCAATGTCGAAGTGTGAATTCCAGTTTCTAGTACAATAGGTGAATATAAATTGAATATTTATAGATCAATATGTATAGTTCACCTCGGATCTCTAGATCCACGTACTTAAGCGTTTGAGCATACCAATCTCGATGAATTTACTTATTGCGCCGCAATAAAACGCAAATAATTTTATTTAAAACGATCTGTGATTGTTTTTGCATTAGAGGTAGATTCGGGAGTCGAGTTTATTTATTAGCTAATTATTGGCGACACGAGGCAAAGTTGTTTTTCTTCTTCTCAATCGTTAGCCAGTCATTGGGACTGAAGATTTTTCAATTACACCGTGTACGGCGAAAAACTGGGGTACTGCTCTGACAACGGGATTTTACGTGTTATTAAAAAAATTGATAGAAAATCCAAAATAGTAATAGTAAGTAAAGACGTAAGCAGTACGCGCTGTTTTAATGTAAATATGCGCGACACAGACACAATGAGAGTAAGAAGAAAAGAGAATGAATGTAAGTAAGAATGAAAGAAAGAAAGAAGGAAATAAATGAAACGTTCACTTCGAAACAATGATAGACACTCGCACGTACATATACTGTATAAAATAAAATGAGTTTAATAAGTCGAGAAAGCAAACATATTAGTTGGTTAAACAAAGTCACAATGAAAACTCTGCGCAGTTGCAGTGCATTTGACAATGTTCTACTCTTTGCTATCGAGTATTCATAGCTAACAAAGAAAAACACTTTCCACGTGTGCGTGCTGTTCAGCTGTTCTACTTCAATGCTGAAGTATATGGGAACAGGGTAGAGCAATGGCATTTGCAGCCCCGTAATATTAATTCGGTTGTGGGTTAGTGAAGAATACAAGAATGTGAGCATCACTCAGCAAAGTAACAAAACAATGTGAGAAACGTAAAAAATTTGCGTATATATATATATATATATATATATATATATATATATATATATATAGCGCACTAGGCAGGCGTGTTGGCGAGAGGAAAAATACAAACATAATAATATTGCACGCTGATATACACACTGACAAATACAACATAGAGCTAGAACGGATAGTAAATTATTGTAAGTGTAAAGAGATGATTGTAACATAGATTGATTGCATAGATAAATTGCCGTGGTTAAAAACTTGATAAGAATGAAAAAAGTTAAATGTGAACGAGGTTGGATATTTTGAGGTGGGAAAGTTTGAAAGATAGGCAAGATTTAGGGTGTTTTAGTGATTCAATTCATTATCGATGCTATTAGTATTTCTTATTTTTCTCAAGTAATGTGAGGCTATTATTAATGTTCTTCAATTTAAAAATCCAGTAGGTGTCCCAGTTTAATAATCAACGGGGCGTCAGAAAACTCAATAAGGGACACGCAACACACTCGGAAACATCTAAACTACCAAAGCGAAGGCGGGCGGTCGTCTCCTCCCATCGTCACTGCTCCTATCTACTTTACATTATTTCAAGCTGATTTTCTCCCTCAAATGATAAGTCTCGTCTGCTTTAATAACTTGAGATGCAATATTAATAACGAGTAAATGTTATTGCTGTATGTACATCGACCGCCTCGACTTCGCTACAAAAAATCACAATCGGGGCGCAATAAACCATCATATTTTACGATAAGATATATATATATATATATATATATATATATATATATATATATATATATACACGTACACGTTTGCGCGTACGTATAATTGAATCATTAAACAAATGATGAATTATTGTCATCGTTATCATGAGCAACATGGCAAAACAGAAAAAAAAAGAAGAAAAAAACAGAGGTCTGTTACGTCACCATGGTATTGTCATATTATCATCCAGGGTTTAAGGAAATGGTGGACCGAATATCGTGCGATTGAATTTTAATGACGAAAATTCATGGGTTCCAATTGTATATTTTCCGTTTCGTATAATACCGTCAAGACAGTAGGCAAACGTGATTTTTTTTTTTGTACAGCCGCTTTGAAATGAATTTTAGACAACCATTTAAGTGCCCACGGGATTTGGCCCACCAACTGCTTAAAAGGTGTGAGTAAAGGTTGATAAAAAAAAAAAAAAAAAAAAAAACGTATCATACGACAGGCGATCATCTACTTGCATTGTGATATTGTTATTATGTCATGTATGTGATTATGACGTATGTCGAAAGTGTAGTGTATGATTTATTCTTCTTTTTTGCTTTTTGGTTGTTAGAGGACTACGTACTTGTTTGTACTCCGACAGGAAATGTCTGGCGGCGGGTAACGTAAGACTGCCGCCATGTTTATACCTCAGTCTCTCGAATGGGTTCCACTGGCTAACAAACGACAAATGCATTATCATCAGTCTTCCTTCACTTCACGGTTGCGATGCATTCACTTGTTTCGTCTTCAACTCGCGATTCACATTTCTCGATTATCGTTTCATTATCAACATCAATTTAGTCGCTTCGTTTGTTTTTATTTAATTGTTATACTTTTTTTGCTTCCACTGATGATTTGACTTTGCGTGTTGCATCTTCTACATTCGCGGCGATTATTATCTTAGTTGGTTAGAATTTGTTTTTCTATTTTTCTGTTTATTAATATTTCTTGCGGTTTCGTGCTGAGCTACTTTGTTTGATAATATTGGATGTAGGAAATAAATAGATTTGTGATTTGAGTCGAACCGTTCATTTCAAATTAATTGCTTTAATTACTATTGTCTTTAAGAAGGTTGAGAAAAACGGGTATAAGAGATAGTGGAAAAGAGATGTGAAAATTACCTCGTAGCGTTACGTGGAATTTTTAAACAAACAAAAGCGACTGGTGATCATGGAAAACGCGAGAAACACATTCACTCCAAAAATTTGAAAAAAAAGGTAAAAAAAAACATGAAATAAAATGAAGATCTTTTTTAAATGGAAATGCTCGTTTTTCTCCTTTTTATGAGAAATACAGGGCATTTCGATGATTAATCGAGAGCTTTAACTGAGCTTCTTAATGCAATTGATCAAGGAAGCGAAAGATCGAATAAATCATCGATATTTCGCCTCATCAAATTAACAGAATAAATATTAACCTATTTACATAAATAATAAACATTGTGATACACTTACACAAGCACATACATACATATAAAATGTGAACAGTAACAGCATATACATTTCACTGTATATGTAGCGTTAGTTATTAAATAATAGAAATGATAAGGTCACAGCAACACCACACTACGTTCATGAAAAACAAGAGTTTCATTATAGAAATAAAAATAAAATAAAAAAAAAATAAAAAAAAAAATTTTTTAAATAAACAGAAAAAAAAAGCAAAATAAAAAATATTGATTTATAATTTGACAACGTAGTGTGAAAAATGGCGCATAAAACAATAACAAAAATGCACACGATAAGATTGTGAGCAAATGAAGCGAATGTACAAATGTCATTAGAGGCGATATCGATTGCGCGAAAATGTGAACAAGATAAGTAGAGTGTGAATAAAGATCGTGTATAATCGCGACACCAGGCACACTCGCAATAAAAAATTTTTTGCCTTATATGCATACATTTATTTATAATACGTGAAAATTATACGTAAAGCTCGCCCCACAATGGCAACTTAACTAAATTCGCGCGCCAAATTTCGCGCTTGCATGCATGCGATATCTCATCGAGTGATTTTATATAATAATAATAATAATAATAATAATAATAATAATAATAATAATAATAATAATAATAATAATAATAATAATACGGTAACAATAATATGAATTATGATGATAATTATAGAAATAAAAAAATATAAAATATACAACTGTATATCACATTTAGTGAGATATTAATGCGGAAAAGATGAATTAAATTAAAGATGACAAGTAAAAAAAAAGCATAAAAATAAAAATTACAAACTTGGATGGGTCAGAGTGGTCATTAGGGTTAATGAGTCTTTCGTGAGTTCATAAGAAGCGACAAATCATATAAAACTTATGCAATACAATGCAATTCAATAAAAGTAGTCGACAAAAAGAAAGTATTAAATTCGTCATTTAAACGAAAGGGCGGAGGTGTGTTGTAAAGTTCTTAGTGTGTAAAATGATAATTTGGAGAGGAGGGATGATAACAATTAAAACGAAAAAGTTTAATATAAAATTGCGTGTCTGCCAAAACGCGACAAAAAAAAAAAAAAAAAAAAAAAAAAAAAAAAAAAAAAAACGAATAACACAGAAATTATAACACTGGATAAATAGGCGAAAGACAGAAATAAATAGAGATAAAGGAAATAAGTTAAAAAACAATATATAAAAGTGAGATTATGATTAATAATAAGTATTAATAGACGGCCAAACAATGCGGAGAGTTGGAGACTTGCGGACTAACCATATAGTAATCCTGAGAGGGGGATCTGCCTGTCACAGATACATTCTGCACCAGAGTTCTATTGCTCGTCTGAAAGTAGGTTACACATTGAATTTGATATGATTAGCTTATAGTAGCCGTTATTGTGTTTTTTTTTCTTCTTGCTTATCACATCTTTACTCTATAAATAATATCGTTTATGCATATATATATATATGTGTGTGTGTGTGTGTGTGTGTGTGTGTGTGTGCGTGTGTGTGCGCGCGCGTGTGTATATAGATATATGTATATATATATGTATATATAAGTACACACACCCGCAAGGGCACATTCACGTACTTATATTACACACACACGCACGCACGCACACACACACACACACACACACACACACGTACATGAACATCCATAAAAATATACTTCATCACCCATGCACACACGTATTGCAGTTAAGGCTGCGCGTAACCTTTTCCCGTTCGTTCGCGCTCCTATCAACTATTTACCATTTTCCGCTTTAAGAAATTGTTTCTTCGATCTCGAATTCTTACGATTTTTCGCCTTGAAATTACGCGACGCACTTCCGGTTATTATAAATTTCATACGACTGAAACTTTATTTCCAATTTCCAATAAGTGCACACTTACATGAAATTTCTTTATTTTTCTTTTAAAGCAAATCCTTACGAAAGATGAGAAATTTAAGAAATAAATGTTTAAGGTTGCGATAAACAATAACGTTATCCCTTAATTTTATAATATTTTGCGATTCCAAATTGAATACTTAATTTTTTTTTTTCATTAACATAAGTAAAAACAAAAAAAGAAAAAAAAGAAAAAATAAGAAACGCTTAACATCGTACGATCTGTAAATTAATTTAAATAAATCTATATTCTTAATTAGGTTTAAATAAAAAAGATTCTTAAGATTTGAATATTAAAATATGAAAGAAATAAAAGCACTTGTTATGACGTAGATTTTTAAAATTCATAATTGATTTGAAAGTCGATTGCAAATGGTATTATAACTTTTGCAATTATCCAAACAACAATGATCTAAGTTTTTTGTACAGCCCACTTTGTTTAACAAATGTTAGATATAAGGAAAGTATGTTCAATAATACTTTTTCTCGTGCTTATGCGCACATGCTGTTTGACTTTCCTTGTTATTGATTAGTTTCTTTAATAGACCACCTATATTTATATGCGCATTCCGCATCCAAATGGTGAAATATATCCCTTTCGTGCAATAAAGCTTTTTCTCTCTTGTGTGATTTTTTTTATTTTTGTTTTGTTTTGCTTATTTATTTTTGTTGTATTATATCGACGTGAGTAATTAACTATTAAGATAATTCAAATTTACTGTTTGTTCGTGCAAAAAAGTCGATTGTTATTCACTATCAAAATAGAAATCGAAAACATCATTAAGTTTCTTCGAAGTTTTAAACTTTGCCTTTGCCTCCTATTATTTTAAAACAATGATTCGAAAATAAATGAAAATTTCCTTCTATATTGACATACACACGTACAATGGAATAAAAATATGAAGTGAAATATGTTTGACGTAATAAAAATTTTTTTTTTTTTCACATTTTTTACTTATATACGACACACAAATAAGGCTGAAAAGAAGACAATGATTACTAAGAAAGATAGGAGTTGGTTGAGGACTGTATGGACCATTTCTAATTGGTTCTTAATGAGCTCCTCTTGTATTAGATTTCGATGTATCGCGGTATCCAGGCGCAACATAATATGTACAGAAATTAGATTTACAAATTAGTATATCATATTCTATTAACTATGTATAAATTAACTTAGAATGCCTTTAAAATTTCGAAAAAGCTTTCCTCAATGATGATCGGAAATCATCATGGAAATTTCATGAGTTTTAAGAAAATGTGCAAATTATGCGACATGAAATTCACAGCCACTTGTTATTTCAGCAAATCGAGGTCGAAATTTTGCCATTGCAACGTACTTTTTTCCATATAAATCATATCTTCGAAAATATAAAAGTGAGTATCTTCTTTGTAAACACGACTCTCGTCTTTCGATATTGCCGTTTAAGTAAGAAAAGTTACCGAAACTTTTAGTTTTTTGATATTTTAAATTTACAATGATAAAGCGATGAATTAATATGGTACTTCAACAATTAAAATTAAAGGATAATACTAAAAGCTTTCGGTAATTCGTTGTGATTTTTGGCGCATTTCTATTATGTACAATAAGATAAATGTTTAACTAAAAATTTCAGTACGTTGTTAAGTATAAAAACTCCTAAAATAATTTAATAATTATCAGAAAAAGATAGTGTTTGTTGTTATCGTAAGAGGGGAGGGCATTCATGCATAAAGATAATGTAACTATTTCGTAAACTCAAATCGATTCAATCGACTTTCTCACATCGTTTGATGAACTATCGATTCGTTTCTAATTTATAAACCTACGTGTAAATAAAATTTTAAATATAAAAAAATCAATAGTTATAACAGATAATTACATATCTATGCGCGCGTGTGCGTTTGTTTGTTTGTTTGTTTATATATATATATATATATATATATATATATATATATATATGCCTATGTATACACACGCATAAAGTATGTAAGAAATATAAAACGCGATTATCTTGTAGTATAGATAAAAACACTAACATTATCGTTTGCCGGAAGTGCGATTTTGTACAAAGAAAATTGTATAAATGTATATTAAAAATATCAAAGATTAAAGATTACATATATATATGTGTATATATATATATATATATATATATATACATATATATATTACTAAACTTGCATATATACTAAGTTCAAGTATGTAATTAATCACGTATTAATTAGGATCATATAATATAATTTTGGGTGAAAAAGATTGAATTAAAAAAATAATAAACAAATATGTACACAAATATGACTAAGAACTTAAAAAATGCTTCGTAATTGGCGAATTACGCGTCACTGACACAGAGGACCAATTCCATTAATCGAGTTCCTCCAATAATTTACATTCACTTGCTGTTTAAGTATGTACAATTATCTTGATGTTTTAGACATATTCTTTTTATATAGGTCGTTTTAGATTTAAATGATTGACGATTATGACATACAATTGAGATATTGAGAAAGTCGCGATAGAGTAACAAGATGGTTTTATACTGTTACGAAGAAAAAGTTAAAAAAAAAAGTATGTCAAGCTCGCGAACGCCCGCACTCAAGAGAAAATTTTTCCTTTAGCGCTGTATGAGTTGGCGGAGCAATCTTATGACAAATAGTGAAACAATTTACAGTCGGAGAAAAGAAAACAGAAGAGTGCTATAAAGAGTACATATTTACTTTTTTTTCTTTCGTTTTTCTCATTTTCCGCGGAGAAATAATGAAATGCTTCTTCAGAATCTCCGGAAACAAGATTTATTTTTCATTTTTGCATTATGACGCGCAAGAAGTAATTGTCTCGTTAGTGAAATCGACATTCATATATGACTTTAAAGAATAATCGATGAGTATTCCATTGTGTATATAAATATTTTCAGGAATTTCTGAATAAGGAATTATTTTCGTTCTATTTTGTTTATTAACGCACTTTTCATACATATATATCATTAGCTTATTTAATTTTGTTGTGGAGCGAGATCGTAAGAACTCGCTGAATTAATTTACAAAATTTAGAAAATTTAGAATCTATAAAAAAAATAAACGAAAAATCTTAATAAAAGATAATTTAAAAAGAATTAAGTGAAGAAAGGTGAGAATGAAAGTGTACGAAACAGAAGAGGAAATAAGACATAGAGACAGTGATAAAGACATAGTGAAAGGAAGAACAGACATAGAGAGTGAGAGATAGATAGAGATAGAGATAGAGATAGAGAGATAGAGAGATAGAGAGAGATAGAGAGTGACAAACAGACGGATAAACAGAGAGTGAGAGAGAGATAGAGGAGAAATAGGTTGAATGAGAAAAATATATAAAAGAATTCATGATTAATTCTGAGTTCCTGAAATAGAAAAAAATGATGGCAAATCCAACCCTTTTTGGCTTTACAATATCAATGTCTGTAATGACGTCACAAATTAATTAGATTCGCACAGTGAAGGCCTTGAAATGTTGATTTTTATCAAATCAATGATGTGAGGCTAAGATAGAGATTGAGAGAGAGAGAGACAGAGAGAGAGAGAGAGAGAGAGAATTTGATATAGAAAAAATTAAAAATTAGAAGTCATGGAAAGATAGTGAGAGAGATAAAGAGATATATATTTATATAGAGATAGAGACAGAGAGTGTGTGTGAGATAGGGATAATTACCTGAGTCTGCAGTCTTGTCAGACCACGGATCCACAGAATTTGTCCGGCGCGAGGCTTTTTATCCGAGTCTGGGTCGAATTTCTCATCTCCCAAATTGATAGCGCCGATATCATCTGGCTGGCCGCGGCCCCATCTGTTTTTAAAACACATTAAACCAAAGTTCTTCATATTACTCGTATCACGGTGCCTTCTGCGGTGAGTAACACAGCTTTTTAATTTGTTTGGTTAGCTTAGTAGTTTAATTTTATTGTTTTGATTATGCCTTTTTGTTCTCTCGGTGAAATTTTTTTATTTTCTTTGGTTAGCTTTTTTTACCTTTCGGTACTTTCGCAATCTTTACCGATAACTTCGCAGTCATATAATTTTGGCAGTATTTTCGCCCAGAACAACAGCTGATTAGAGTTTTAAATTGGTTCGAGTTTCTTATAAAAATTTTCTTTCTTTTTATTCATTAATTCTTTTTATTGTTTTATTTCGTTTTGTTTCGGATTGGCGTTCCGCAGGCGTCCTTCGTTCCTCTAACTCCTCCGGGTGGAGGTGATCCAACCCCTGACTCTTGTAACGGGGATTAAACAGATTAACGTATAAAGAACTTGTAGAAAGAGAAGAAAGACAAATATATAGACATAGAGATAGATAGATTGATAGACCGATAGATAGATTGATAGACTGATAGATAGATAGATAGATACATAGATTGATACATAGATTGATAGATTGATAGATTGATAGATATATAGATAGATAGATAGATAGATAGATTGAGAGAGAGAGAGAGAGAGAGAGAGAGTGATTTTTAATTAAGAGTAGATGGTTGAGGCGGTAGAAAGAGGACAGACAATCCTTCTTTAAACACAGAGATAAGAAGTGTAATGGATTTGGGAATACAACTGTATATATGCATTTGTTTACTTCTGTACCTTGAAAATATAATTCGTTATCTTTATTTTTAAATATTCACAATCTTATTAAATAAAGATAATAGAATCACATGTACATCACATAGATAACCGGAAGAGTATCTATCAATTATTTTTCATGTTTATTTTATTAGTTTAAGAGGGCTGAATGAATTTAATAGAGGCATTGAAAATATAATGAATTGAAATATTATGCCAATACAAATATCTTTAACAATATATAATATTAGCACAATATGATTAATATAATAAAAAGCAATTTTTTTATGAATGCATCAACGATAGGAATGCAAAACAACATGATAGTCATTACATGCAAAATGGGTGAAGTCTGCTTTTTAAATTGTATGTCATAAACAAATGCAAAAAACCACTGATGATTATTGTAAATAAATATTACAGGTAAAGATGAGTCGATAAATGAGAAGAAAGAAGATGAAAAGATGCCTTTTTACCATCCGTAAATAATATGAATAGCTTTTTGCGAAATATGATTACAATATTAATGAATCATCATGACTTGCGAATAACTGTTTATGCTAATGTAATACGAAAAATATTTATGACTTACGTACTGCTCCACAGAGAGAATAGTATAAAATTATAGTTAATAATAGTAACAGGAAAGATAAAAGATCGGTAAAAGTAAAATATGAATGAAAAGAGAGAGAGAGAGAGAGAGAGAGAGAGAGAGAAAAATAAGGAAAGATAGAGATAAAAATGCCAATGGTATTTGTGTAGTACAGAGGTAGTGCCTGGTGATAGTGATCAATTAATACATAATATATACATGTTAATACATTGGTTATTTTAGACTTCAATGTTAGTATAATTAATCGATTGTTTGGTTGAATGTTAGTTAATTGTCGCAATATACAAGCACACGATTTCATTACAGGATATAATCTATTTTCGTGTAAAATAACGTAATTAATCAATAGGAATGGCTTATTGTAATTAATTTCTATAATTCTGATCATAATGTGCTTAAGATAAGAAAATTATGAGTTAAGATACGATTCTTCTAAATTGAATACTATTTAGATATTCGAACAGCAGCGTTTATAAAACGAATTTGACTTTTCAAACGAATATATATATATATTTTTTTTTTACGTCGCTACGTATTAAGCTAATTTTATCTATGAATCGTAACTAAAAAGAATTATCTAAGAAACTCTAGTGTAATAATTATTTAGTGTAATAATCCTCTACAAATGTATGCTTTTAAGAGTGTAATTTAAAAGTGTAATTTTTATCGATAGTATCGATCGGAATAGCAACTATTCGTCCATGCTGAACTTTAAAATGCATAAACAAAAGTCATATATATGTGATAATTACTTTCAATCTTAAAATTATAGATAAACTTGAATGAAATACGATAAACATAATTCATGGAAGCTAAGGAGCCATTTGCAATGTACACAACTTTACAGTATAGAAAATTAATCATAATACAATAATGATGTTTGCAACGACTTTCATGTCATGCAACACCTTCAACAATTTCTACATAATGAGTATATTAATTTTCTTCCTATTTTTTTTTTGTTTTGTTAGCCATGTCCTGGTGTCGAAATCCACGTACTTGGACGTTATTTTACAAAAGCGTTTCGCATTATAATCAATACGTGTTGCCACCAACTTACTTGTGTCGTCGTGTTTATACAAACAATGTTCTACCATTTGTCATGTATAAAATGTGTTATGATATATAATACAATTGTATGTAAGCGGCACATTAATTGTAAAGATTGTATTGAATACAAGAAAAATAATCAAGATGTGTTAATTGTGTTAAAATATGGAGAAATTAATATTATTGTTTTTGTAAGATGTAGAAGGAAACTTTGAAATCACCTGACGTATATTCGCACTTGATCTTTCAAATTCTCAATAAATCTTATCATTGACTTTCGAATTTCGTAAACTCTCAGGTATCGTAGGATGTGCTAGGAACAGGATCGGGTACAAAAATTGTCAGAGCCTGTCGCTGTCCTCGTTTGATTTCGAAAAATTTCGGCGATGTCGCAGCGATTAAGTGAATATCGTCCAATCTAGAAAGTGGTGTAGTTTTTTCTTTGCTTTCGGTATACGAAATTTTTGAAAATTATTATTATTATTATTTTTCTTTTTAAGTTGATTCGAATAAATAAGATAATAGAGAATTGATCAATGATAATATTGTTTCAATTTAACCAATCTTTGATGAATAACCACCTCGACCGAAGCACTTGATATGCGTTATTAATCGAAGAACGGTTAAACTAACTTCACACGTCATCGTTGTTACGCTTTTCACGCTTTTCTGTTATATATGCACATCGAGAAAAGATCGTAACAATTCAGATTGAATTTAGATATTTTATATATTTTTTCATTTTAATGTTTAAATTTGTTTAAGCAGCTCGTGAAAAAACCAGTTTTTGATGTTTTAGGCGCTCAAAAAAAGGCTTTTAATATTTGAATTCTAAATACTTTGATTAATTACAAACAAGTACGCAGACTTTTAAAGTACGTCTCATGGTGTTTCAAAAAAAAAAAAAAAAAAAAAAAAAAAAAAAAAAAAAAAAAAAAAAAAAAAAAAGGCATGCAACATCCAGCATGGTTAGTTTTACTTCTTACAATGGGAAAGCAGCAGGTCTAGATAAAGATAAAGATACAAGAGTAAAGGAACTATCGGGATGGAGAGTAATGCTAAGAAAAATCGAGTTAATTGCGTTAGTTCGCGTAATTAGTGATAATTGCGTGGATTGGATTAATTTCTAACATGCAAAGGTCACTACCACGTACTACCAATAGGTCCAGGCGAGGCCTACTTATTACTAATTGCAATTCTTTAATTATTATTATTATTATCGACTGGTGACAAATCGATTAATTTAAAAATTATGCTCTCTTAATTAATAGTTTTTACAAAAAAAAAAAAAAAAAAAAAAAAAAAAATTGAATCGATCACATTCTAATGTATAGCACTCCTTATTATCCGATAATTTTTACTCGCTACGTTCCTCGATATATTCGAGTATTAAAAATCATCGAAGTAACGCTTTAATAGAAAGAAGAAGAAAAAAAGAATAAAAAACAGACCAAAAAAAAAAAAAAAAAAAAAAAAAAAAAAAAAATAATACAAAATAAGCCAGAGAAAATAGAAAGAAGTAGTAGAGAATAAGAGCGATATAGACAGTTGTTGAGAGCATAAACTGTTGTCTTATTGTTGTCACCTAATCAAATGGTTAAAACAGATTATTTTTTTGCTGTTGTAAGACTTACGAAAGGATCTTTGGAATCTTGCGTGTAGGAATCGTCGTGACTAATTGGCCCCACAACAGTGTACCGATCCCAAAGAATAGACACCACATCCACTGTTCTACAGTTAAAGCTTTTGTGCTGAATGCCATCTTACCATACTGAATAATAACTACCTGAAAACGGGATTTCGACTTTTATTACAAAATGGAGTAAGCTTTCGTCGTCGAATAAACTATGCAAAATATATAAAAACGCTCGCCAATGTAATCAACGTTCTACATTATTGTCTGAATTTGCCATTATTTTCTTATTATTCCGTTGAAATTCGTAAGCATTGAAAGATTTTGTAGACAGTACGTACTTGTGATAAGCAGGTACCAATCCAAATGGAATAGAAGATGGGGTTGGTAAATATTCCCTGGAAGACGTTTCGCTGGCCATGAATTTTTCTAGCGTTGAATTCGTTGAACAGCGTCATCATGACAAACGTATTGAAGATGATGGTGAAGTGCTGAGTCGGTCCGCCGCCGGCTGCCGCTACTCCTCGGCCAGAGGGAATGTCGAGCATTTTATCCCCTAAAAGTACATTATTACAGAACTAATGAGCCATGGTGAATGGTATTTTTTCAAATTTATTACCACCCTTCAAATCAATTTGCGCGTAAATGTACTTTTACAACTTTATAAATTTACTTTTAACAATGATTATAGCATGCTACTTTACATCAATGATTATGTATTAGCAGGTCTGATGAGTTGGGGAGTACGCATTGTACGGATACCCGAGCTATCTCGAAATTGCGCCATTTTCGTTTTGTTTGTTTTTCCTTTGTTTAACGATCTATTGCAACGATTTAGGATTTGCTATTTGTCGCACATTATCGCAAGCAGTTTGCACTTCAAATAGAATATAATTACGATTAGATTATTAATTCTGCAGCTACAATCGTCAACTTACCAACGAAGAGAAGCATGAAAATGATGGCCAACTGATAAATGGCCTGACCAAGAATATTTTTCATCATCGTCCTGGAAATGAGGGGTTTCGTTCTGCCGTAGGGCTTCCTCAGTAGGAGGTCGGGTGTCGGCATTTCCGTGGCTAACGCGAGCGAGGCAAGCGTGTCCATGATCAGGTTAACCCATAGCATTTGCACGGCTTTTAAGGGCGAATCTTGAACGGCGCAAGCGCCAATGAAGGCGACGATAACTGCAACGACGTTCACGGTCAACTGAAACTGCAAGAACTTGGCGATGCTGTCGTACACGTTCCTGCCCCACATCACCGCCTTGACGATCGACGAGAAGTTGTCATCGGTGAGGATGATATCCGATGCCTCTTTAGCGACGTCCGTACCTAACCACACAAGCCACGCAATTATATTTAAACTACCGTCCTCGTCACTTATAAATAGGCTAAGTGTAATAGATGTCGAGGAGTAACGCGCGATCACAAATCGCCGAGGAATTCTATCAATATTTCAAAACAATCAATTCCCCCTATCCTGGCTTTAATCCTGGCAGCTTTATATACCAGGAGAGTACGAGAATCTCAATGGCAAGCATCCTCCACCTCCACCTCCAACTGACAAAAACTGCGCACACGGCTGTCACACTTACGAGCAAAAGTTCGTTAATTTACGTACCGGCAATGCCCATGGCGAAGCCGACATCAGCCTTCTTTAGGGCGGGTCCGTCATTCGTACCATCGCCCGTGACGGCCACGACCTCGCGATTCGCCGAGGCTTTACTGTCGATAATGCCCTTGACAAGAGTGTACTTATCCGTGGGCGAGGATCGCGCCAGGACGCGCAATTTCGGCCAAACCTTGTCGAGTAAGTGCTGCTGTACTTCGCCATGGGAGTCGCGAATCCGCCTGTTGAACTCTTTGCCCTCCAGAATTAGGAAGTCCTCGTTTGGTTTCAAAATGCCACACTTCAATGCGATTGACCTTGATAGCGCAAGGTATTGCCAAAGAAAAATTATGAATTAATTAACATTTTAGAGGCCCGCTTACTTTGCTTCTCTTCTAATTACGTTAATTTTGCACTAACGAGTTATTTCCTACAGATGCTGGCTCATAAGAATAATCTTTTTTTTACATTGGGACGAATGTCGAGTGCTATTATGGTTATAAAGTTGTAACAATAAAAATTCAGTTTCCTGCCGATTACAGAACTGTTACACAAGGTATCCTGTCGTTGCAAGCTTAATTGCAAACAAACACATGACTTTTATGACGCTCGTCCTGAAATAAGTTTAATCTCACGGCAACCAACATCTTTATTATTAAAAATAAGTACTTTATCTATGTAATTATTTATAAATTATTGGAAAACCGACAATTGTAAATACGTACATAATTATTTTAAAACCGTATTATTTATATTTCTAGTCTGTTCATCGAATACGAAAAATCAATCGTTTATAAGGTAGTAACTGATCATTATCGTTGCATTACATTTCATCTGCCCGTTTAATAATAAAAGTCTTACTCCGGAGCAATGTGAATGAATTCTTTTTTTCTCTTTTGTAGTTGTTTTTGTTGTTGTTGTTGTTGTTGTTGTTGTTGTTTTTAACTCTTTGCCGCGTTCGATTATAATATTTATCATCTCAAAATTCAATTTTACACAATGACGTAAGTCAATAGGGCTGAACTCGCAATATAACGTGATGTACTTTATCGGGGCAATTTGAGAGTATTTCCCGTTAATATTCTTAATTATGTCGATGAAACGAAGAACTGTTACCTGGCAGTATTGACATTGTCACCGGTGACCATTCGCACGGTGATACCCGCCTTCTGGCACTTTTTAATGGCATCGGGGACCTCGGGCCTGACCGGATCTTCGATACCGACGATACCCAAACAGGTGAGATTGGCAACGATGTTTTCTTCGTCCTCCCAATTAGGCTCGTTGTCAATATGAACCTGATTGATGTCGGCCTTGCCTGGTACAAAGTCCCGGTAAGCGATTGAGATCGTCCGGAGGCCGTCGCATGCCATCGGTTCGATCACATTCTTCACCAGCCGTTCCTGCATGTCCCGCGTAAACTTCTCCAAGTTACCATCGCGACCATAAATAAAGGCACATCTGTAATATTCATTATCAAGCGATTTATTTCATTCTGCAACTCCTGCAAACTGCAATAGTGTATAAATCATTGATCGACAAGCCCTCTATTGTCATTCGTTTGGTTATTGTGCATAGTTAGTTATTCAGTCTTTAAAAATGTCAAATTCAATTTAGGAAGTTTATTAAAGATTATTGTATTTTTCATATTAATCTGAATTTAGCTTACCTTCGCCATGTCGCATACATAAATATTTCGGCTTCATCCGACCTACTTTAATTTATGAGGATTTTTCAAGTAACTTAAACTAAAGGCACGTGTCGCTCCGAATAAGAAAACATTAATAAAAGCCTATTGAAGCCCCATAGTATATATATATATATATATATATATATATATATATACATACATATAGTGTTAGTTCAATATATTATAAATATTTCAAATACATTCTATACGTTAAATACGCATTAGGTATATGCAATAATAATTTTATATTGTTTTCATTTATGCAATTCATGCGGGCATCATCGACATAGAAGGCAAATTACTTAACAATTCTTACATTTGAATTTGATATTTATATCTACGAGCTTCTCATTATCATAAAATTAAAATTTTACAATTCTACCGAAACTTATTCGAGGCCATTGGCTGTTAAATGACTCGTTAAATGACATCTTCTACGTCCCGATATACTTTATGCGCTTGAAAAACGTAATTAGCTCGGATACATACGATTGCTCCTCCCCTTACGAATAATCCGCTCATACCCCGAAAGAAAAATATTTACATTCGTGCATCTGTGCGTCACGTGCATCGATCGATCAGTCGTCTTCGCGACATTGATCAAAGGGCGCAGGGATAGTGAAGGGAGGTGCGTTTGCGTTACTTGATAAAATAACACCCAGCCCATTACATATTGTCGATGATGGGCAACAATTAAGGCATGATGCCATGCCGATCTGAGCGATATGAAGATACAAAGCGGTAAATGCAACAATTCAAATATAATGAAACTCACTTCTTCATGATGATTTCGGAAGCGCCCTTGGTGAAGAGCCTGTAGCCACCGCCCTGCCTTGGGATGACGGTCGACATGCTCTTGCGAACGCTGTTGAACGTGTAGACTCGCGTGAACGTATCCTCGGGGTTATCGTCGCGCACTGTCTGATAACTCTTGCCTAGAGCGACCACGAATCCAAGTAAGGCACATTCGGTTTTGTTGCCGACCTGCATCGGCAGCTCGGTCGGGTCCTGCGACGGCATTATGCGCGACGTGTATGCCGAATTGATGGATATTGCCTGCATCAGCAGCTGGCCGACGTGGCTCGGTATCTCCGAGAAGCTCGGCACTGATTTGCTCAGCTTCTCGCATAGATACGAATTCACGACGGTCATACGATTCGTCGTCAGCGTGCCCGTCTTGTCGGAGCAGATGGCAGTGGCGTTGCCCATCGTCTCGCAGGCGTCCAAGTGGCGCACCAGATTGTTGTCCTTCATCATTTTCTGCTCGGGACAACAGAAGCAAAGGTGAGCCTTTGCCGGTAAACTTGGGACTCGGTGGGATGGAATCGGGGGAGAGGGTGGGAAGGAGGGGGATGCGTGTCTTATCTTGCCATTGACAAATTTAGTTCGGTGATTTCTGTGAGAGCGCAGGAACTCGTTTTTGCCCATCTATTTCTAACCCTGTGATTATGATAAAAAGGCCACGAGAGAAATTGTTATTTCAAGTATTATGAACTTTGTTCACCACAACTTTTCCGCACATTCGCAATGAAAACAGATTTTCAACGCAGAAGTATTATTCAAACAAACATCATCAACATTATTCAATGTATGAAGCGTAAAAACAAATAAATAAACAAACAAACAAACAGACAGACAAAAATTAATAAATAGTTGTGGTATTTGTGTTATACTTTTGTGTGAAATTTTCGTAATTTAGTTTCAAAACGTAAATTAATTCTTCGATTAACGCAATAAGTCCTTCTATTCGTTGTCTTCACTCGACTAATCATAATAACTGTACCATCTCTTACTTCTTCATTAATATTAAATTATAAATTTTTCCTTATATCCTTTGCCATGCAGTTATTCGAAAGTTTGAAATTGAAAATTTTGTTAAGCTATCGAAGGAAAACATTTTTTTAAATTTTATTACAGTAACTAATTCTTTCCCCACCATTTATAATTAACGCGTCGGCCGATATTACGGCCTTCTTTCTCAGGATTTAGCGCTTTAAAATATTATAGAAAAAGTATTATTGAAACGAGCTAGAATCTGGAAGTAAGAGCATAGTAATGGAGATGATCACGTAAACATTACGGAATTATCTTGACGTATACTAAGCATTGATTTATATTTCAGAAACTTTTTCAATATTTTCGATATATCAATATTCTGTGCTCGGAATATTTAAGAAAGGGACATTAAACTTGTCAATAAGGCTGTAAGAAAAAAAAAAATCTATGTATAGGACAATATTGTAATTGAATTGTAACAATAGAATTTATTGTCTTGCATTTTGCCGGGAAATGGAATTGGATAAGGTGCTTTGCACTTACGGGCAGACCGATTATAATTATTCTTGTCCATTATGATTTATTATCCAGTCGATTGATAAAAAAATATTTGGAAATTCATCCCAAAAATAATATTTGACATCGCCAAGATGGATTTATGGATTTATGGAAATTCTTGTGCCACTTTTTTTTTTTTTTTTTGTAAAATTCGTTTCGTAATCTTTTTGTATTAGGTCATTGGGAATTAATATCGATGGAGCATTTATAACTGCAATACTGTACAATTGACATGTAGCGAATATCATATCGAACACAGCGGACAAGCCAATATCTGCCAATAATAAAGATTTTCATTCTACCTAGAGTTTTGCGGAACAATTAGGCCATTAAAAAAGCCCATCGATCGCGGATGTTAAGGCATTATTTTTTTTTTGTAACTAACGGCAATCGATGATCGCTTCAAAACAATACTTTTTCAATCTTATTGGCTACGGAATAGGATCTCTCTGTGCATCCGTACGAAATAATTAACATTACGATTATATTAAAAGAAAAAAACATTAAAACATTTGATATAAAATCATTGGTGTCAGCATCATTTTTTAATCACGATTGTAATATTTTCCACAGAAAACCTTAATCTTAAATAGCTAATACGTAATCTGTGAAAACTGTTATTATCTTAATATAAGTCTTATACCGACCGATTTTTTAAACGAAACTACTGCCAAACTTGTCACGATCCGTGAATTTGCAAGTCTGCTCTCACCTTGGTCTTCGCGTCAATGTCATAATAACTGAAAATTGATGCGGTAAACTAGGAGATTCGACGAAACTCCTCGATCTTCTACACATAATATCGTATTATCGCGTGTAATTATGTGAAACGAACCAAAAAAAAAAATAAAATAAAATAAAAAAATAATTCAATTACGTGGAAGAGATATGTTACTTTATGGTCGCTTAATGGACAGTAAAGCCGAGCTCTTTCAACAGCTCACTGCAATTATGTTCTACTATACGGAAATTGGCAAACCGATGCTATAAACCATTGCATCTATTTCATGGCAGATTTCGTCACTCGTCCGACGAAGGCTACTTGGTAAAACCATAAAAGCAAAGTGTCAAAAGAACTACTACTATACTGCTTGTCGGCGAAACCTTAATTGTCCCAATTAGGCGCGTGGCGCAGAAAGCCTTAGAGTATTAGATATATCCAATCCACGTACCTTGACGGAGTAGGCGAGCGAGAGGGTGACCGCGAGGGGTAGACCCTCGGGCACAGCGACGACGAGCACGGTGACACCGATGATGAGATGGCGCACCAGATCGCCGGCGTACGTGTTCTTCCAGACCTTGTTCTGCACGTAGAAGGTCGTGACGCAGAACTGTATGACGAGGATGATGACGGTGAGGACGGCGATCGTCGAGCCCGCGTAGCCGATCTGGATGGCGAGCTTGGTGAGCTTCGCCTGGAGGACGCTCTTTTCCTTCTTATTCTCGGCGTGGCTCGTGGCCGTCTCAGACTTGCTCGTGTGGTGGTTCTCCCCGTCTACCGACTGTTGCTTGCTCACCGCGTGGCTGTTGACGGTTATGTCACCGGTCTCGTCACCTTTGTGCCATTTTGCACAGTTCCATGCAGTCGAGGACGTCCAGGGCGTTCGCGAGTAAGAGGATGAGAGAGAGTAAGAGAGAAAAAAGAAGGCACAGGTTTTTATAATTGAACAACGATGACCCGTCGTTCGCGACACCTTGGGCCAATTCTTAGCTTTCGTTAATACTTTTTTTTTTTTGTTTTTTTTTTTTTGTTTCTTCGTTTCAAGCCCGCACACACACTCAAGCCCCTCTTACAGCGACACTTTATCAGCGATTCCAATGTTACGAAGCCCACTGTAAATGCTTTTATACATTTCTGATAACATTTTTTCATATTCCCACGTAAGAGAGACAGATAAAGAGTGAGATACAGATAAGAAGAGAGAGAGAGAGAGAGAGAGAGAGAGAGTGAAAGGGATAAATACGCGATGTATATGAAATTCAGGGAGTTCAGTTAATTATTTGTAACTGAATATTAATTGGTTAAATTGACTTTTCGTTTATTACTTTTAACATATGTATATAAACATTTGCAGGCTGACATGTAAATTTAATTGAATAATACTTTCAGATAGTCAGAAATTCTCAAAAATTATACGAATTTTTTTCCATTCTATAGTTAAATTAATATATTTTTTTGGTGAGTACAATTATGAAACACAATTATATAAGTTTTTTTTTTTGGTCCGAAGCTAACTTTTTATTGATAATTGTTTTAAATGACAAACTCAAATGTGATTGATAAAAAATTTTTTTTCTTTTAATTTTTATTGACGACCGGATTGGAGTCGCTTATTTAAATATACATGATAACATAGTAAATATATTTAAAGTTGATTAATATTGAAGTAGGGCAAGCAAGTACTAATATAAGTGTGCTGAATATTCTTGAAATTTGAAAAAATTGATTTATTTAAAATTAGTAGTACTAAGCTGATTGGTAAAAAGCTTTATTTTAATTTTTGTAACGAACATGAGAATTAAATTTATCATATTCTATCTATTACACTATCTGGCTAATAGAAAAAGCAATATACATGCAGCATAATTTATTTGGATTCATTGACATTCATGTGTTTAGAAAACAGATTTAATATTATTCAGTTTAAAAATGGTTTCGCTTAAAATCCCGTTGCTTAAGAGGCATTTATTCTAGTGTTTCATTATTTCTAAAAGGATAACTTTTCAGTGACTAATTTCGCTATATCACTTAACACAATACCGTAAGGAATGCAGAAAAGCTCTAAGAATTTTACAAAATTGTGTACAACATAAAGTTATGAAAAATGATTGAATTATTTTTGGTAGGTCAGCCGACGTTGATACTGAAAGAGTATAGCTCGAACGCTGAAATATGATGGATGAATTGATATAAAAGTCAAATTGCAAGACAAATTTTAGTGTCGTTACGGCATTGCATTCGTGATAAGACGTGATACTGTTATTAGGACAAAGCTTATTTCCTTAATCAAAACAATTGGCATTTTTATGTTTGCTTATAACATTGACATTAATAATATTTACGAATATAAAACATCGATTTGGAAATAATGAAATATATATGCTCTGTGCGTCAATTATAAAGTATATAAAAACAATGTTGTAATTTTAAAGAAAATTCGGAATGCTGAATTACTTGATCAAGTGAAAATAGATGTGTTAGTCATATCAAATCAGTAAAGTCAAAATGCAAGAGAGAAGATATTAACGGATTTAATGCAAACAAACCACCACTTAGCTCAAGGCGAATAGGAAAAGTTACGATAATATGATTAAACAGACAAAAGTATAACGGAGAAAAATATTTAATGATTCCCAAGCACAAATATAAAATCTTAATTAATATGAAAATTATAAAAGTATTAAATTAAATTTAAAAATAGTATTTTAAAGTTTATTAAAATCCTTGTTTAATTTAAGCTGCTTTCTTTATTAAATTTGAAAGTATAGAAAGTTAATTTGTTCCTGAAAATTTTTTAATTACCAGTTGAAATATTATATTAATACCAGTAGTTCCTTCAGCTGTTCGTTAAATAAAAAAAAAAAAAAAAGAGAAAAGAAAACTATAAGTACATGGTACTGAAATTTAATCACCTGATAGCGACTTCTTCTTCCGCTGCTTTTTAGCCTCTAGACAAGAAAACGCATGCAAAACAAAAATTCATTAGCAATCTGCTGCATTATGATTGATTATCGTTTTGATCATTGACTCTTTTAGGGTTTCACAAAAACAAATGATCATAGAGTTCATGAACAAATAGTTCAAAAGAATTTTCATAAATCATACGTAGTAATAAAAATACATTGCATATGTGGCGAACGAACGAACATAATAAATTAAACCAAAAATAATACGTAAAATAAATAATAATATCAAATAAATTGTATTAAAAAAATCCGTGTATAATAAATCTCTTAAGAATCATTTTTATATAATAATCTCTTAGCAATTATGAACTATTTATCCATTGAATTCTAAGTTTAATTCTAAGTTGAAATGATTAGATTGTAAGTGTGGGCGAACAATTTTTCTTGCCTTCTGTCATTTTCCATTATTTAAATGTTAATAATATCGCTCTATCGCCGATGCATATGTTTTTAGGCTATTATATGTAAATTAAGTAATGGAAAATGACGAAAACAATAAACACAAGGATACAAAATTGAAAGATGCCAAAGATAATTTAACAAGACACACATGTAAAACTATGTAAAAGACATTGAAAATGTTTATATTCTGCAATTTAATAATTTATAATTATCTGCTTAATGCGATATAAGGTTATGATAAAAGATTTCTGAGAACAATAAGTTAAAAAGTTAATCCTTTCAAGTGCACTAGGGCTAATTAGTAGTACTGCAGAAAAGGGAGAGCACGACATCACTTGAGATGCGAAATCATGCCAACAAAAAAAAAAAATAAATAAATAAATTTAAAGAGAAGATGGTCAACTAATATTAAATGAACATGTAGGGTGGGATAAACGTTAATTCGTTCAATCGGTAATAATAAAATCTGGTCTGATAATAAAACAACAAAATTCAAATTGAGAATAAAATCATGCGTCTGCAGATGTTCGGTTCGTAGTACTCTCCGATATTAACTTCGGCAACCTTGTAAAAAGATTGAGAAAGAGCAAGAGTCAGTCATAATCTTTCATGCCTTTGATTTTATAAATAATAACAATACTAATCTATTAATTGAACTATAGTTTTAAAAAATTTTCTGCTACATTTTATGTAAAGCGGGGGATTGGCAAACCTGATATTTAGAGTCCGAGCAAAGATATTCGCTCTGTCGTTGTATATGTTATTGTTATTGTTTTTGTTTTTCATTGACGTTTTATCTATTACGATGAAACGAAAACGCGTACCTTTTTTCATTTTCTTGATCTCTTGCTCTTGCTGATCGACAGCTGCACCCAGGAGAGTAAAGATAATACCCGCTTGTGAATTCACGCCGACGGCAGTGACCAGCATCTTGCCCGAACCCTCCATGACGTGAGTTCCTTGATAATAAAGACAAATTATTAACAAATAGATATTCTATGTTTTAATGTGCATACTGAGTGAGCAACTAAAGAGTGGCAGTATAAATTTTGAATTAAATAAAACGAAAAATACTAAAAACGCGTCATATTCGAATTCTATGAATACTTATTCGAATATTGGAGTCGCTATCATAAATTACATAGTTCGTCACACATAATTTATTAATTAATTATTGAATTTCTTTTCTTTACATTGATAGAATATAATATATATATATATATATATATATATATAAATGTTACAATATATATTCATTATCTTCCATAATTAAAAGCTATTAAATTTTATTAGCATTTACATACCTGAAAGTACCATTGGATCAAAGGATTCGCCTTTCTTTACATGATCTGATTCTCCAGTTAAACTGGACTCGTCTACTTTGAGATCATTGCTTTGAATGAGGATACCATCAGCTGGCAGTAGGTCTCCGTATTTAATCTAGACTCATTGAGTTAATATTGAGTATCTACTAGTTCATTAATATTAATATTAGTTAAATAATAAGCATACTTGACATATGTCACCAACGACGATATCGGAAACAGAAATCTGTTTCACCTCACCCTGACGAATGACCGAGAACTTGTGTTCGCCTTCTATCCTGTTTTGCAAGCCACGGAACTGTCTTTCTTTTGAATAATCATTAAAGGCAGTTACTAAAACGACAACAATAACCGAGATCAGGATAGCCAGACCTTCGATCCAGCCATACTTAGCTTCGTCGTCTTCCGTTCCAGGCTCTACGAAAGAAAATATAAATAGTTAGCGTTGCAGTAAGTTTGTAAATATTAGAGATAAAATTCATTTTAATTCAAGAATTTTTCACTTAATCAAATTTATAACACGCCTATTTGAGTTTTAATTTGATTTTCTCTTTTTACAAAAAATAATATCATAACATTGTTTCTTGTACTGTTAATTTTAATTTTATGATATTGATAAATTAATTCAAGCGTCAAAGAAAAGATGATTTTAGTAAGGTAAAATTTTTATATAAGCAAATTATTTACCAGAGTCTTCGTCTGCAGGATGGTAAAAACTAAGGCCTAGAGATACAAGTGCAGCAATCTCTAGAATAATTAACGTTACATCTTGCAGTGCTTCCCAAACAAGTGTTAGAAAGGTCTTTGGTGGTTTTGGGGGAATCATGTTGGAACCAAAGGTGTCTCGCCTATGCTGGATGTCTGCCACCGATCCACTAAGCCCTAAACCAATTAATTTGTTATCATTAATTTTTAAAAATATGCTTGCCTACTGTACAATACAATAGGTAGATCCAGTCGTGTTTAAGACACGCTTTATTTACCATTGGGAATAAACATTATCCATTCAATTTCGACTTGATTGAAAATTTATTATCACCCCCCTTAGTAAATGACAATTGCAGGCAAATTCTATGAAATTGCAATTGATGAAGAAAAATGTTCATAGTTAATTTAACGTTATAATGTAAGATTTTTTAGCAAACATTGAAAATTTAAGAAACGAATTTTGTCTTATCAAGGACTCGGTAATACAAGAAGAAAGTAAAAGTATTCGCACTGTCAAACGAGCATTTTTGAATTCTGCAATGTGAAAACAAAGCTCCCGTGAAAATTCCATTTCACTGCGATCAAGCGCTCGATCCTTAAAATAATGGGAATAAAACGAGAAACACAATAATGCCAGTAGAGTATGTTAGGGGGCGAGGAAGAACGAACGAGAGAATTGGTCACTCGGCAGGAAAATCGTATAGGAACGATATATTGTTTATATTGGCAAATCAGAAAGCCAAGCAGTCGATTTGAGGTTATCCGTGGCAGCCGAAGCTTGTCAAGGCTAAGAATAATGTCAGCGGCCGGCTGGCCGGGCATCGGGCATCGGGCATCGGGCATCGGGCATAAAAAGCGCGTTCGGTGAGGATCGGGCGTCCAGCTCGTTCAGCTCCCAAGGAGGCGTTCGGTTCCCCGAGAGAGGCAGGACTCGGCCCGAACCTAACCTCAAAGGCCGCGGGCCTGGAGGCCTCCGGGGGGCGCGTGACTCACCTTCGCTGGGCGAGGTGTAGAGCTTCTTGCAGACCTCCTGTACGCCCCCATAGCCGTTGAGCTTGTTGACACCCTCGCGGCCCCGGAGCTCCATGAGCTCGCGGAGCTGCTTGAGGGTGAGCCCATACTGGGCCGGTCGGCCGTCGATGGTCGCCATGACTCCTCCTCCTGCTGCTGGCCGCTACTGCCGCTCTGCCAGCGCAACAATTGCCGCTGTGCCAGCGCAACAGCGCCGCCGTCGCCTCGGCACCAGCCGCTACTATCTCCGGCTCGCCGACGACGACAGCAACGAGGGCGCAGTTGCCGTGGCCGAGGACGACTCGGCCGGAGCGGCGGGAACTCGTCCGGTCGTTGCGCGACGTTCAGGGCTCAACCGCCGTTGCACTCGTCCCCGTGCCGGAGCCCCGACTACTGTCTTCCCGAGCGCCGCACCCGCTCACTTTGCTGCTCCACCGAGCACCACCGCGGCCAACGCTGTTGCTGCTTCTGCTGCTGCTGCTCCTCCTCCTCTTCCGCGGCCTCCTCCTCCTGGGCCGCCCGCGCCCTGTTCCTACCTCCGGAACTGGTGGTCCCACAGCTGAAACAGAAAACGAAGGGGCCGAGAGTTAATCAATTGTCTTTGGTTCGTCGCGCTCGAGGCGTCCGTCACCAGCTACCCCGGTCACTCTCGATCGCCTCCTACACATTCTCCTCCTCGTCCCCTTGTTACGTAACTATAATGCCTCATAGGGATGAGACAAGGCCAACAAGGGGATGCCAAAAGTGTCAAATATTCTTTCGTAAGCTCTCACAATAATGCGAGGAAGGGTGTCATAGGTGTCATAGGTGTCATAGGTGTCATAGGTGTCAAACGTGTGTCAGAGGTGTCAGAGGTGTCGAAGGTGTTAAAGGTGTCAGAGGCGCGCCTCTACCTCTCCCACGACCTTTCCTTATCCGTTCTTATAATTGAAATCGCGTTACGCCTCGCTTCTTTCCTTAATCTCGGCTCGGCCGCGACTCGGACTAGCTATTTTACAACGCCAAGCACGTTAATAAATTATTCGCTAATATACGAGGCAACAATGTCGCTGCAGTGCCGAGGCAGATTTTGATTTCAGAGCGCGAGGAACGGAGAATCGCCACCGTGTTGTTCGTGCACCGAGTGGAGGATATGAAGTCGAAAATGTGAAGCGAACGAGGTTGGTTAATTGTCGACAATGTGCTCCTATCATCACTCATTCGTGCTTATTAACGAATAAATAATATTATAGAATAAAGTAATATGGCGGCAATTGATCGCATTCGCGAGATTTGCGCAAATTGAGAGTAAGTATTTATGATCTTGAGATTCTCTCCGATCTATGCGGCATATTTTATTGATTGGTACGATAATTTTCTAAAGCCCTTAATCCATTTTTCTCTTTTCCTGCTTACATTATCTTTTCTATACATCTTTCTTTCTATCTCTTCCTCTTCCTCTCCTTATTCTTCTTCTTCTTCTTCTTCTTCTTCTTCTTCTTTTATTCAACGATATGTATTCAACGATATGTTAAGTGAGTTCAATGTGAATAACAAGGATTTTATAAACATCAAAGGCTTCTACGATAAAGTTCTTTAATATTTAAAAATAAGTCAATAAGACTCGATATCCATAGGATCGATGCATTGTTCAATATTGAAAGTTAAATCGTTTTAAATTTCCCATATTGCCGATGTTTGGCTAAAATTTTAAACGTATCTCTGCTACAAATTTAGGTTGCCCTCATAAATTATTCTTTCATAAAATGTGCAATGATTAATAATTGCTTGGCTCTAATAATTCTCGTAATTTTAGTTTGTTAATTATCCCAGCAACATCAAATCATATCATAAATATCAATGGCTAGAATAATAATATGCCTAGTTGAAATGTTTTGTTGAACTAAGGTTTATCTTATCTTAAAATAAAAGGTTAATGCCTAAATGAGCACGACTCGTGTATTACGATTTAATTATCAAACGCTAACGTAATAATTTGAATAATCTTTATAAAATGGGCCAAATCGGTATTTACATAGTACATGCACGATAATCAATTGAAAATTCAAAAACGGATATTATGAATTGATTTTTAAGTTTAAATGTAAGCTCGGACCATCATTTACTTGCCAAACCCGATTAATCTTTTGTCCCGATAATTTTTAGTTTTGTTCTCTTACACTTTCTCTTCCTTTTTTTTTACTTTATTGTTTTGTTGTTTTTTTTTCTTCAAAGTGCCAAGCATATAACATTGATTAAGAATCTCACATATCTAGATAATTTCGATATCGAAACTATCCTTTACAATTTTCTTCTCAACTCGGTTCATTTTTTTCTTTTATGCAACTAAAAATTCTTATATATCTATATATCTATATATATATATATATATATATATATATATATATATATGTATTATTTAAATTACTTTTACGTTGATTGATTTTTATAAATTGAACTTTCAGAAATTCTAGAAAATGTAAATTAAATATTCTAAAATATACTTAAAATCTATATAAAATTTTTTAGCTTCAGAAGATGAAAAGTATTGATCGCATGCACGTTTGCGTGTTGTATTAAAAATTCTTTCTTTTTTTTTTAATTTATTGCAAATCTTAAGTAATTTATTTGAAGCAACTAAAATTTCTTACGAAATGTTATACATTCCTTTTAAATAACAATTTTTAATGGCATTCAAATTTTTGACAAATATAAAAAAACTTTGAAAAGAATTTTACGTGAAATCACATTTTATGAAAAGCCTCTATTTAGAATTATTAATTCCATAAATGCCAATGAGATCACATTGAACATAGTTTCGAACTCATAAACGTTGTCGATTATTATGTTTTATCAATTATCTTACGAGTTTATTCATTGAGTTTTTTCGTTTTTTTTTTTAAGTAATACATAACTTTATTTTCCAAGAAGAAATATTTAAAATTGATTTTATGTATAAATATAATTCGGATTACCGCTGACTACTACAATATCTCAAAATTTCTCCATATAATCCTAAAAGACATTCATACATAATAAACAAATCTAAAGCGCAAAATCTAAAAGAACATTACCCGTCGCCAGATTTTATTATAACATACAATGCGACGTTTAGAAAAATATATTTTATCGTTTTAATGTATTGGAGTAGGCGTTTAATGTAATCTGCAAACATGACTATACACGAGATAATATTAATATGCATAGGGAAAGTTTATAACATTAGGTATTTTGTTTATTAATAGAATTTAAAAACATTCACAATATACCGAACAATATTTATTTCTCTTCAGTTTAATATATTATTTACTACCATATTTGAAATTTCTAATTAATTTCGTAATTATTCAATATAACCGTTTTTTTTTTGTTGTTTTGCAAAACAAAGGAAAGAAAAAGGATTTTATTACTTTGTTTTTCAAAAACATTGTTTCCATTTGAATAATTGTACGATGTTGTTTCATATTGTTGAAGATATACGTACGGAGTTAGTGATTTGTTGCATTTCCATAAATTCAAATTTAATTAAACTTAACGGCGAATGAATACTCATGTAGTGCATTACATTAGTTGTACCTCAGTATTAGGTGAATAAAATTAATTCAAGCACTTATCTGTGTGTGCGTGTGTGCGCGTGCGCGCGTGCACATCCAATGATAAGGCTTTAAATTCAATATACGAAGTTATATTTTAGTAATATTTAATATCAACTGTAAAAACTAACTTTGATCGTTTGTACATTTTTAATGGCAATGTATACAAAATTTCGTCCTCGTATATATTTCGAAAGGATAGGAAAAAGGAGTGCATAAAAGTACGAAAGATCGTTAGTTGCGATACGTGCAAAAAAAAAAAAAAAAACAGTTTTTTTTTATTTAATAGAGTAGACTTTACATAAAAGAATATTTATGTCGGGTGATAAAAATGAAGATAGCGTTATTTAAAAGATATTTTTCCGAAAATATCTTTTTCACGTGGGAAATGAAAGATGAAATTACGTCTTGAATGTCTGATATACACCTACTTGAGAGATGGGTATCCTTTAGTTTTTCACGCCTGTGCTAACGTCAAACGAAAAAGTCCTTTTCGTTTTCATCGCGTGGGGCTAGCTTCCTCCACTTTCTACTCACTGCTCGGCTTTTGCGCTATGTAAATGTTAGCTTATAAATCGGCTCGATTATCATCTGGATAATCAAAAATTACGAAAAACTACGAGAAGGATAAATGACCACTGCATAACTCAAAATAGTCTTTCTGCAATGCAGCTCGTGCTTACTCTTGTATTATAATTTATGGATTCCAATCGTCCTTCGCTGTCGGATATATAATTTTACTTGCGTAATAATATAGAAAAAGGATAATTAGTGATATAATGGTTAAGTGGTTGCGTTGAAAAACGAGAAAGGTAGAAACATGCTAACGAAGAAGGTTAAAGTCGCTGGATTTATTTTTTGTGATTGTTTGATTGAAATATCTTACGACTGACCTAGAATGCACCGAAGGAGCAGTGAAAAGAAAACTTTCTTCTTAAACTTTATTTGCAGACTTTTCAGTCGATTTTCTTATTTGTAGAAAATAATAGCTGCGACGGCATACTGTCACAACACGATTGACTAGTTGCAACTTGATTGGGCATATTCAACAAATCGATTTACGGCTTTTTAAAATTGTATCAATGTCCAAGTCCGTCGAATATTCTATACTCGAATCCCATAATAAATCATTCGAAGATTTCTCCAGCATTGTGCAGAATCTCTATCATCATACCCAATTGAAAATAAGAAAAGGCTAATGAACGATACTGTCACTTGGCTGACAATCAAAACAAAGTCAACACAGAATCAAAACAAGCACGAGGTGCGATAGTCGAGCGCTCGCTAGCAAATCGAGGTGCGAATAAAAAAAAAAGAAAGGCAGGAAAGTATAGGCGCTTCGGGTTGGGAGGAAAAATGAACGAGGAAGTGCTACTTCCTCTGATTCCAACGATTCACGCTTTGTTCAGTCGAAGCGACTGTTGGTAAAAGTCGTCGAGAGCCGGGCTCCACTCTGCGCAATCGTAAATGGAAGTTCTCGGTTCAGTGGATTTCACTAGGAATCGGTGCTTGGAAGAGTTGCCCCGGTAAATAGACAATTATCATAAGTCGCTAATGTGCTATACGAAGAACGAAAATTCTGTCGCTGACAAAAGAGAGTCGACAGAACAAAAAGAAGAAAAAAAAACAAAAAAAGTAAAAAGACAAAAAAAAAAAAGAAACAGAATATTGGTCGATTCGTTGGGATGGACGTTTAGCGATATGCATTTACAAGAGGATAAATTGTTTAAAGCGGATCGCATACTCTCACGGGGACATTATTTTATTTATACCTCGAAAATATACGAAAATTATCCGCAGTCAATTTAATAAAAGTTCCCGCATTGGCAAATTTATGCTTATTCATGTGTAATCTCGGCAAAATCTCGTAATATCCTTACGATATTATTAAAATAAGAACAAAAACTGTCTAGTATTAAATTTGAATTGTAATAGTAAGAAAAATTTGTAAAATCGAGATATTATATTCGTAATGTTCGACATAACTAATGCTACAATTTAATAATGAAAACTAAATAAATATATTATTGCAAATACTTTATCGATACACTATAAATAATAATGCCATTTTTTTTCTATTGAATGTTGCATATTAAGTAGGTCAATGAGCGAGTTATTAAATAATAATGTACTTGATTGTTATGTATAAATACTGACGAAGGCGCGTGCGCGTCACATGCCAGTTTCAGAAAAAACAGTAAAATAAATGTTAAATATTGTATTGAAATTATTTGACAATAATGATGTTTTATATTACGATTAATAATAATATTATATTATTCATTTGTGATTCATTTGTCAAATGTAAAATTATTTCACGACCAAATATTTTTCCAGTGTTTTATTATGTATTAATGTATTGTATTGTATTATGTATTAACTTATGTATTAATTTATTCTATTACAATTCGAGTAGTATTATCGTATTAAAGTTTTTAAAATAACAATGATTGCTAAAATCGTTATATATTACCAATCTTTAAGAATATTTTTTCAGTAATAAATTTCTACAAGGTTTTTTCGATCATATATATATATATATATATATATATATATATAAGAGAAATTATTTATTTCAGTGATTTGTTGAGCAATACATACAGCACGAAGGATCATTTACATTTTGAAATGACGCATTGTCAAAGGCAAATGATAATGCTTCTTCTTCTTTTTTTTCTTTTTTTTTAATTAACAAACTGCTTAATATATTGTAGATATATTTAATATATTTAAATTACACTCGTTCGATTATAATTTTCATAATTTATTCTCAAAGTGCTATTATAATTACATCAATTATGTTTCGTTTTATGGTATTACTCAACTTTTAGGATTTATATAGAAAGTGAGCAAGTTAATATTCATTAACTTTTAAAGTAGAGTTTAAAATAATGAAATGTTTTTAATTGGATTTTCACATACAAATTTTATAGCAGCTTCAATTCTTTGAAAGTCTTATTTGAGAAAATCTTTTAATAGTCTGCGATATTTATTTACAAAATTATTATGTAAACTGTACGGCATATATTAATGACGTAAATGAAATTATTTATGCAAGTATTGACGTCGTCGTCGTTGTCGTTGATGTCGTTGATGTTATTGTTATTATTATTGTTATTGTCGTTATTATTATTATGAATCCAGAGGATTTAATTATTGAATTAATTTTATTATCGTGTCATATAAATAACGAAAAGTTAAGGAACGAACTTTTATACACAAAGTCATTTGCGTGAAATAGATATTTATAAATTGATGATTATTAATTATTCTTGTATTATCGATCAATACAAATTATTCCGTAAGTTATATGCCTATAAGGTAATATATTTGATAGCAAATATAGGGCGATCGACTCATTTTCTCATTATACTTTTTTCAAGGCTTGAAAAAAAAATCTTACGTTCTTTAGCATTTAAATGCGTGCCGCCATCGATCGACGACAAGAGCTTTTATTATAATTTGCAAAAAAATATCTTTGCTTAGGAGATATGATTATTGTGGTAAAATCGAAGCATAATGAAATAATTAATACTAATTAAAAATTAGTATAGAAAATTAGAAAATTAGAAGACTTGCCCAAAGGATTAATTTTGAAACAATAAAGTCGAGTAAAGGCCGTCTTGAATGAAAACGTCGATCGTAGTCCATATTTTCATCGCATTAAACAGTTACACAGAGTCCTAAATGCCACATGACACACCAAGTGACATCATGAAAACTCGTTCCGAGAAGTAAAAAATGATGAAAAAAAATCAAGGATGACGTCGTTACTTACTATTAAGAACAACGTATTCGTAGCACCACTTTGTTCGAAAGAAATTACGGCACGGATTCCTGATTTACACAAATCACGAACTACCTCGACGATCTTTCTCGCTGATTATTCGCTCGACTTAGGCATTTAAAAATACGGTGGCTATCTCATCGGTCGCAGACACCACATTGCCGCGAAAATCGACTCGATCAAAGCCACCGGACGAATGCTAACGATCGTAACGAGCGTCAATGTCACGGAGAGCCTCGACTATTTAACGGGCTGGGGCCACTGCTCACACGGCCCTTTTTCCCGAAAAATGCCGACTCCGAAATTAATTTCTCACCGACGCGCTCACTGTCACATACATCAGCTTACGAACGCGTTGACGTCAGTCGAACTGATTAGCCGAGGCGACCCGACGGCACACCCGCCCACCCGCCCGCCACCTCAACCTTCTCCGCGCAGATAAGACAGCAGGCCGTGATTTTCATGTATGCATCTTATCCTGAGTGTCTAGTGAATGTCGGGGACGTTAATCCACTTTCTTACGGACTGCACGGACGTCGGCATCCGTGGACCGCGAAGTTTTTCTCCCCGCGATACTCCTAGGCGCTGACGGATCGAAGAGACGAAATAAGCGAGCGAGATGCCGAGGGTTTTTTTAGCGCAACGACGTTGACGCATCGAGCGTAATTAGGAAAATTCCTGTCCTCGGCACCTGGCTTTCGACACTGCGAATCCGAGCTTGAAACAATTTCGTTTTGAAATGCGCAATATTTCAAGTGGAGCTTTATAAATTATAGCGTATTTGTAACTATTTCAGAACATTCAGGCTGGTCAGCTTTAATGATCCGAACGCGTAGCTGTGCGACCTACTAAAGAAATCCGTATATTTATCACCGCGACGAAAGAGACGCTTGAAGTTTTGCATTATTATCGACGATTCGGCATTTTTATACGATCCGATGATTTAATCTTATGAAAATGCAAACTGCAAGGGCGGGAAGAACGATGGATTCGCTTCCAATTAATAGTGAATGTATGTCGACGTGAGTTTCGAAATTAACTTAGTTTAGTTAAACAGACGACGAAAACAGCAACTAATTGGCTGCATTCTTTCTTTAAATTCTTGCGACGTATTTATTATGTTATTTTTAATAAATAAATAAACAAATAAATAAATAAAATACAATAATTATCTATGCACGTAAGAGCGTAAATTTTTAATACATTTTCCTTTCATACATTAGAAGAAGGGAATTTTTAGTATATTTATTGTATATAGTATAAACATATAACAAACTATGTTATGACATTTTCAATACTCAAAAAGCAATAAAGTATACATTTTGCAGGAAATATAACAACTGTTGTATAATTTACTAAGAGCTCGATCGCTCGTAAGTATTGGAGTATTGAGAAAACAAGTTTTTTCACAACGTAGATCATCTACTTAACATTAAAAATTTTTCAAGATAAAGATGTCGAAAAGCTAAAACTACAGACAATTACTGTGAGAAATATGGCAAATATGGAATAAAAAATCTTTTTTAAAAATTGGTAATCCAAATGTTTTTAGATATAACTTATAATATCTCTTTAACGGGTAAATAGTAAAAATACCTTTCTAATAAATATATCTTATTTGAGGCATATCCCGAGGATTCAACAGTAAGGTATGGATTTTAAAAGAATGATAATAATTAGCAGTACTCGAATACTTGGTACTTGTAACTTCACTGCAATTAAAAAAGGAAGAATTTACGATTTATTTCACGTAGAAAGACCAAGTCTCGTTTATCAATTTTCTTAATATTGATCGTTTCATCGATTATACATGATAAGATAAAAAATTAATTAAGTGCTACTTTCACTTTGGAAATTATATTTAAAACTAAAGAAATTGTCCTTATATTTTATTGCAATCTTATAGCGGTTTGCGATTATAAAAAAAAAAAACGAACAATGTCGATTAAAAAATATCGATAAGCTAATTCAAATTAATGTTGTGTTCGTAACAATATAATACAATATTTTGCTAAAATATGGAATTTTTAGTAGCGATTGGAATAGGAGAAGAAACTATCTTATGAAAATCAAATTTAATATTAGAAGGCGGGAAAAGGAAAAAAAATTAGTGAATTATAAAATAAAAAAAAAAAAAAAAAAAAAAAAAAAATAAAAAAGTAGAAATAAGATCGAGTTTTTACGTCTTATTATTTTCTATTTGCGTCATCGAAAAGTGGTGTGCCTTAATTTTTCATTATCATAATCAATAATTTCATTTGCGTTTAACAATACGATCAATTTCTTGCTAATTATAATTATACAACATTAACAACTAAAATGTAAGTATTTATTTTATGATAATATCGTCGAAATGAAAACAATCCTCCTTTTTATTACAAGCATACATCTTTTATGTACTCAACGGAGAAGGTATGAATTATACATTTTTTTTTTTTGTTTTTTTTTTTTTTTTTTTTTTTTTTGATAAATTTGAGGGAAGTGGATATTTAATATTTGGTTCATATTTTACGTGCATTTCGAATATAATAAAATTTTTTACAAAAAATGGAAATTGTCGGAGTAAAAAGGGTACGAGACAATGGCAACGAGAAAAACAGAGATATATATTTTATTTTTATGATTTGATAAAGTAAATTGTGTCAATTAAAAGTGAAACTCGCGCTTGGTACATAAGAATACCAGCCTGGAATTCCATAACTCTTGATATGTTTTTCGTATTATGTTAGTATTGCAACTATTTTTGTATTCTAAAGTTAAAGTTGAAATGAAAATTATATTAATTCTTGGGATGTTTTTAAAATTATTACTTTTACTTAATACAAGCTATGTATATGACTATGATACAATGTTATCGTTTCCCATTGCGTTTAATACAAATTCTTTTTTACACATACGTTTATAAAAATTAATACGTACAATAATTAATTATACTACCATGGAAATATTAAGAAGCTTTGGAGTAGTATAATATATATATATTTTAGAGATTGCAACAGTATTTTTAAGCGGAATACAAATTGGGAGAGATACGAGCGCGCGAAACATTGTTTTGTAAACATTGGTCAACGGACTCAAAGAATACTTCTAGCCGAAAAACTTGAATATACGACTATAATTCCGTGAAGTAATAACAAATGAACCCGACAAAGCTATGCCCCTATTGACGTCACGAAAAATAACGGCATAGTAACAACAGCCACCGATGCGCTATCGGTGCAACGAGTTTGTCCGAGAATATTTAAGGAGCTGCACGTGTCGCGATTGCTCCTTGCTAGTACCAATCATCATGCACTCTCGACATCGGGCACGCAATCCTCCCCAACCCTGCCATCACCATTTGGAGGCCATGGCAAGCATCAAGCAACCTAAGGAACTCTCTAATAGCGATGCCACAACTATACTGACTATACTACTACTACTAACTACTCTTACTAGTTTAATCAAGCACCCATCACGACAGGACCGCCACTACTCTACACTCGCGGTTCCCGCCAACGCATGTAAGTAACGCCGACGCTCCTTATTACGACTACTACTACTACTACTACTAGTAGTAGTACGTTTCCTACTACTACGGCTCCTGTCAACTCAAGTAAGATACGACCAAACGCTCGTTCTCACATCTTACCCTTACACCGCGGTTCCCGCCAGCTCATGTAAGATACGACCAAACGCTCGTCTCTTACATCTCACCTCTACACCGTGGTCTACACCCACATCGAGCACACGAACGTGCACCAATACCGCCACTACCTTTGATCTCACGGACAGAAGCAATGACGTCACACGGACGTTCTCCCACCACTCCGTACACTACAGCTCACCCCTCGCGGGCTGCCAAGACGGCACTAACTTGCTGTCCCTACCACCACGAGTTCCCCACTACAACTACTCAACCACAAGGAAGAAGGGGAATCACGCTCCAGGCTATCAAGAATACACGTAGAGACTTATCGCCACCAACGTTAATGAAGAAACACTGATCTATTCATTCTATCATACACTCATTCCGATATTCATAGATTATTAACTATTCATCATTTATTATATTTAATAAAAGGAAAGACTTTAAACATTAAATGCAGTATTGAATAATTGCATTGCCCCTTCCACTTGCCAGCAAGCCTCCACCCACCATCTCAATGTGGTTTTTAGTCGTATCCCAGACAATATATATCAATTATTTACATTTATTACGAATAATTGATTTAAGAATGCGGACTTTTTTTTGCGGAAAATCAGAATTTCTTAATATTTTTATGAAAGATTTAATGATTTGAAATTTGGAATGACATTGAAAATAGTGTTTTGAATTTGAGGGCATAATTTCAGGCAATATTTTTCCTGCTTCAAACATATAATAAAAATGAGTGTCGAAATCTTAGAATCTTTATAATTACGATACATTACGATGAGGTAATAATTGTATATTATTAATTTATCGAAAAGTTGCTTTGGAAGAATTTCATGAGTATGTAAATGACCTATGGTTATGATCTTTTAAAATTATTTGTTATACCAGAATTTATAATAACTTATGAAATGAATAAAATTTCTAATTTTACTTCACCTAAACACTGCTCAATTCATATTTTATTAACTGTGACAAATATTGATGTAATATTTGTTACATTATGCAGCCGAGTGATTGACTCAAAGTCAAATTTGCCCATTATAATTTCAACATAATGTTGAAATTTGTTTGCTTAAAATATATTTTTAATATGCTTATGATTAATAAGTTATTGTACTTAATTAATTTACTAAGCAATATAACATGGATCCGCTAACTAATTCTTATGCAATTCATAATTCATTCTAGCACAACGTGAATGGTCATTTTCAAACATAAATATATATATAGTCATTATTATAAAATATATCTTCTAATTTTTTTATTTATAATCTAATGTTGTGTTGCATTTAGTTACTATGCATCTTTCTTGAGTCAATATAATATCTCGTTGATTTATTAAAATGACGATTAGAAAACAAAGATTGTAAAATAAATATTGATTTTTACTTCTCATTTGAATTTACATATTTACAATTGTTTTGCATTAATAATTAGCCTATAATAATAAATAATCTGTCACTGTAATGTAAAGTTGCTCGAAACATATTGTTAAGGGATATAAATGAACTTTAAATTTAAAGTACTTTAAAAACTAATTAAAGCTATATTTTTAAGTATGCTAAATAATTAAAACATAATAGTTTAATTCAAAAGATCAGGTGAACAATTCCGCTTTAATTGTCGAGTGTCTATTTCTATGCGAAGCTAGAAATACATCATTAAATAAGGATGAGCTCATCTGCAAGGTAATAACTAATTGTTAATAGAACCTTTATAATTACTCTTTGTAATATGCAATTCTCAATCCTATTGCTCTTGATGGCAAATATGCCATTACAAGAATAATGACAAACGAAATATCTGAAATTTTAACCTACTTACCACATGCTCTCTTTTCCCCTCTATAGAGACTGTAGATATAAATGATAAATTTCAGTTTACTTTAGATGGTGAATTATACGTCTTTTTTGGCTTTACTTCGATACTAGTTCAAGATTTACTTATTGTTTCTATTATTATTATTGTTAAATGGCATGTTACGAAATTGTGTGCACATTTGCCGGATAGGGCAACAATATTTTCATAATTGAAGAATTCCTATTATAATATAGTCGAATAATTATAATCTAATTAAGTTCTAAAAATCCCTGATAAAATTCATCGGGAAATATAAGTGATTAACATTGGGACACAATTAAGTTTTTGTCTTTCACCCTGTATTTGATAAATCAAATGTCTATACATATGGCTAAAAATATTCATAAATTTCAAAATATAGTATAGCTGTCTCTACATACATGCTAAGTAAGCTATTTAATATGTTCGTTATATGTGTCATTAATGAAGTTGTTGTGCTTATTATAAAAGTTTCTCTCTTGACTTTTAGTGCCTAGTATTAGGATCCTATTTGTCATCCTTAATTAAAGCGTTTAGTTACGTGCAAACACTTTTTTTTTTTTTTTTTTTTTTTTTTTTTTTTTTTTTTTTTTTTTTTGTAATAAGAGATTATAAGGCAGTCATCTAATACATTTTCTATTATTTCAAGTACATCGACCAATTCACGCTCACTTTTGTGATAATATAATGACTGATTTCTCTGCATTATCACTTCATATCACCCTTACGAAACTTAAGTTATTTTCAATTCCATTAATTTAAGCTAATCGAGACGGAATTTTTATAATTTTTTTCACGTTTAAATATTTTATTGTTTTAAATTTAACCCTCCATCAACATTTAAAAGTTCTAAAACTTCGTAATGCTGTAATTGATGTGTAATAAAATAAAATAAAAAAATCTATGTTTCAATTATACATTTTGAGAAGCATTGCTTATGAGATTGAAGGTAAATATTATAAATGTATGGAAAGTACTAGGGAGTAAAATAAACTGTTACAAATTCAATTTTATCGCGTTTATATTTTAGATTTCAAAGAAATACGTATCATGTATTTTTTAAAATGTATTTTAATAACTAATATCTCATTTACCATTTGCATAATGTATAGTGGTATTTTATAACTGTGACAAGATGAACAACTGAATTTTAAAGATGAAAGTAGCATTCTGCGGTTATAACTGTTGAATACCCAGAAATATTTCAAATAATTTTCAAATAGAAATTTTGATTTTATGTATTTTATTTATTAATTCCTATAAACTTTTTAATAGAGCAATTACGCCAATTTCATTTTACAATATAAAAATAGTCTAATTTGCAATTTTAGCTCTGATGACGATAAAATATCATAATAAACGATCACTAGAATAAGCCATTTTACAAAAAGAAAACTTATACAACTTGAATCGATAAGTATTGCACTTTCAAGATACTAATTGAAACAACTAGGTGAACGTGTGGTGGCAACGATTTTAAAAGTCATAGAATGTCAAAATATTATTATCTTATTAAAAATACTAGATAGTCATTTTCTAACATATCAAATATTTGACATAATGACTCAGTGTGGAGATATGTTTCTGTATAAAGTACAAGTAAAACTCTGGAAACAAACTGTTTTATAAATAGGAGTCACCGCAGCGTCTGGGATACTAAATTGCTGGAAAAACTAGGTTTTCCGAGATCGTTCGTCTGCGTCAGACGTCTACTTCGTTTTCCTCGCCGATACTCCGTTACTCCCTCTATTGCTATGTCGACTCATCGTTCGGATTGTCTGCAAGTGAGTCATTTGATATTAGCCCCCGCGTTACTATGTATGCATCTATAAACATAATATGACTGGCAATACCACTGACGGGAGGTCTCTCATCATTTATCTTTGATTCTTCTTATTTCATCTGACTGTCGGTCAGTAATATTTACTGTCATAAAATTAATGAGGAACTTTACATTTTGCAAAAATAAATTTTATTTATCTTCATGACGGATCTTTTTATAGTATAAAAACCTTTAGTATACATTTTACTATAAAGATTTTCTTTTAAAAAATAGCCTCGATAAAAATGCGAGGATAAAAGCTTTTGTTGTTTTTAGAGGTAAAAGAATTAATTTTTAAATAATATAGAGTAATCGTAATGGCCGTCAACGTATTCGTATTTTTCTTAGTTTATTCGAATCAATGCCGTATTATCTTTCTTTTTAACATTTTCACGTACCTACCCACCCACCCACACAAACGCACGCACGCACACAAACGCACGCACACACACACGCGCGCATATCAAAGGCCTTTTAATACATCATATCTCAACTATTGTATATAGATTTTTTTTCATCAATCATATGCTGAATATTCTACTTTATTTCTGTTGCTGAATGAAAACGTAAACATATTATATTAAAATTATAAATAAATAAAAAATTAAGTTATTTTTATTAGTAGGATATCTTTTCAAAGAATAATCAATTTTAATTTCGATGTTTCTTCGATGTTTTTCTATGCTTAATATAATTGGTTTTCATTTAATTTTCGATCGAAATTAAAAACTCAAACATAGATCGCACTGTTTGATAAATAATGCATTATGTGAATCGCAAATTTGTTGTAAGATAGGGGACAATTGAAATAGACTTGCGGCAGTAAAGCAATTGCATCTGATTTCATATTTTTACAACTTCCTTATAATTAGAGATGTAACGATAAATATTTTAGTCGATAAATAAAATGCTTCTAATAATAAAAATGAATTTCGCGAAATGCAATATATATGGGATGTAAATAATGCATACTAAGAATAAATAAATAAATAAATATATGTATATATATATATATATATATATATATATATAATATGGATATAGTACAGACCAGAGTATTATAAAGAAAATGGAATTACTCGTTAATAATTATTTAAAAAACAATCACGTTGCCTTGCATTGTTCTTTGTCAAACTTGGGCTCTTCCACGTACGAATTGGCCAATTCCACTTATCGCCAACAATCGTAATATTATCTGCAAATTTGTGGGTTTGCTTACTACCGCGAAATCGATTGGCAAAGATACTATTAATGTACGTATATTTCATATGTTGCATATATTTTTATGCCTTCGTTCAAAAAGCTGCAAAATTTTGAATTTCTGATAGATCGATAGGAGCATCGTTCTACGAAGAGGATAAAAAGTAAAGTTACACGATGATGGCAGTTGGTATTTATCAGAGTTTGCCCTCGCTTAATTAATATTTCCAATAATTAATATTTCAACATTTGTACATAATGCATCGATTCAATTGATATGTCGAATTTCTTTTAAATTTCTATGCGTTCTAAAATTAATTTTTATCTTATTTCTTTTTAATTTCATAGGATTATAATTAGTATTGGGCACGTGATGAAATATTGTTACGGTACTAGTCATTAATTACGTATATAATTAATACAGTATTTTATATATCAACATATAATTAGATAATTATGGGTGATATTTATTATAGCGAGTTAAAAGAAAAAAGCTAACGTCATTTTTACGATGAAATTTTTAAGGAAATGTAGCATATTTGAATTGTTGAGATATATAATCAGGAAACACGAAAGGTTAAATTAACAAAATTTTACATTCCATCAGTCATAAATCAGAAGACGATGTATGCATGTGAGACGAAACATTTCATATATAAGTATTACTTCACTCACTATCGATAAGATTTTAATGGTTTAATTTATATTCTTTGTTAATTGCCTGACGCTATTTAGCATTAATGATACAAAATAAGCTCTTATTATTGTATGATGATTTTGCGCATGAGAATTAATTCGTCAAATGCGGCTGAAACAGCTGTTAAATATTTTCAATTTAACCTTGGTAAAATTCACGCTAGGTGTTGGAAATTTTTTTTGAAACGTATCGGTCGTATCATTAGTCGTCGGTTTATTCAATTATTTATTTTGTATATGCGTTGAAGTTTTCATTCTGTAATCAGCAGATAACGTATTATAGATTTATGAATTAAAAACCGTATTCATTTCTTAAAAAAGAAATAAAAAGAAATGCATGACGTCAATTCTGTAACACTTATGCGGCTATGACGTCCGTAGCAATACCTCTTCGGTTTTTAAATTGCCGTATCTCTCGTGATTTCGTAGATAATGACACGAAATAAGTTTTGATAATGCTATAAATTCAGATGCCGAAAGAGCATCTCGATAAACGTTTAGATAAATTAAATTCTTATTTGCATTTGATGGAAGCAAATTATTTTTCACATCGGCGCTGTAAATTATCGTTATTATAAATTATTCGGGTAAATTTATGGCTATGATGTTTGGGCTTTACAATGTAATTATATTTTCTTTTCCTTAGAGGCTCGGGCGTAACAGTAGGAAATATTTAAACCCAATGACGGGAGTGTCATCGTCCCTTGCGTCGGATGTCGTATCATTAATTTAATTTCAACGCATAAACTATTAGCGGCAAAGGGAATCAATCATCAGTCGATTAAGTCGTCGGCCGTATGTAAAGAGATTAGAACGCGAGGTAGGAAAGCAGTCTCATACGTACACATGAAACGTTAATTAAGAACAAACGAAGCAAGTTTCACTTGCCACCAGTCAATACCAGTGCAGAAACTCCCGTTCCTCGCGCCCGACTACATCATGAAATTAGAATCGACCCCTTCCCTCGCCAAATTTGAGTTTAAGCACAGCGGAGAATGGCAAGCTACCGGGTACGTCCTTCGTATCGTCCGGGACAACGGCTTCTCATTCGTCGGCGAGGCTAATGTAACTGCTACCGGAAGTTCGAGGACTCGTGTCGTCTTAAGCGATGCGAGCGGTTGTTAGACGCGCGATGGGGAAAATCCGAAGGTGCGCGTGCGCGCACGTAGACGACTACAATGTGTCTCTCGGTCGCTCAAGTATGCGCGCTCGAGTTAACTCGGCCGCTACAATATGTGGAACGAGGTGAGGAGTCGAGAGATCGAGCTCGACACTTGGACGCCGCCATCGGCGATCGATCGTTCGATTACGCTGCTCGATGATGTTGCCGCGCGATGCTGGACTGGACCACCGAGTCGATGAATTCTCGCTCTTCGCTCTTTCGAGTCGCGTGTTTATTTTCACGAGCGCTCGCGCAACTTAGACTGCCCAGGAAAGAAAGAAATGTTCGATCCTTCGTAGTCCTGCTCGCCGACTCTTGCACCGGCAAATTTCTAGCCATCCACAACTCGTAGTTTGTCGCACGGGTGTGTCGAGTACTGTCGTGGAGCGAGGCTTACGCATGCAATTAAGGAAAAAAAAAAAAAAAAAAAAAAAAAAAAAAAAAAAAGTGGCAAACCGAGTTGTTTGTTACGCACTTGAAATAATAATGCTCATAATTATGAGACATTTATGTGCGTCACGATGTATTATAACGTTTGACCCTAATTCCATGAGGATGGTAAAATGGTTGATCGCCGTGATTATTCATTGAAAATTCCTATAATTCCAAAAGTAACGTACATTTTTCAGCACAAGCTCATTATAAATAATTTTATAAACAATTTTGCCAATGAATATTCATAGCCATGCGGATGCATGTAACGTTAAATCGTCGTGTTCTTAACCCAATCCCCACTCTCGTCCTCGAACGTCATTTAAACACCGATGGCATTAATACGTATTAATTTATTTGTCTCACTCCTATATTCCTACATTGTATAATAATTTATAATAATGTATAATGCTTTTTTTATAATATATGCAGAGTTCGTTCAGACTATAGCGTACGCTTATTAACATTGTAATAATAGTCTTAGTATTCAGTTCCTTAATGACCAAACAAGATCACCCGTCCTTACCGAGGCACTTTTTCCTTTTTACGATATTCGCAAGACTTTTATTTATCAAAGTGTTGTAAAATGACTTTGCCAGGGACAGAAAATATGCATCAAAGTAACGAATTGATTAAAATATACGAAGCAATCGTCTATGTCCAACAACCATCACTCATTAAATACAACAACACAAATGGATCGATTATGTTGACTTTTTTTGACATTACATTTATTTATTTTACTTATCCATGTTAGATCGTCAATTATATAATACGCGAAAATTAGCCTTACAGTTGATTGGAACACGTTGGCTTTTTGACGCTAACAATAACTTGATTTTATTTATCGCATTTCTTTAATCCATCTTATCGTTCCACTTCTACCTTTCTCGTGAATTGGAAAACTCCGTTCATCAAACTCCTTTTCTCGCTCATCTCGCGGTAAACGTTGCGAGCTGAGTTGATAGGTCGCGCAATCCTCGATCGTCATAACTCTAAACGTGCATTTTACGTGCACGGGACGAAAGGTCATAAAATGGCAATAATCCATGGCCGTTCAGACGAATCGAATACTTCTGAAGTATACGTTGAGACGCTCCCAACACCCGAGGTCCTGCATCGTTTTTCTTACGCTTTCCGGCTTTTCCGGCTCAATAATAGTAAAAAAAAAAAAAAAAAAAAAATGCCAAAAACTAAAAAGGGACAAAGATAGAGCGAGGGCGGTGCTCGTGCACTCGTGATTCGCGGATCGGCACACGTGCTGTGCGAAGAGATAATGAAAAGCAATATACGCGCTTGAACTGGTGTACCGGGGCCGCTGGACGAGGCGAGGCCGACGACCATTTGAAACCGATGAGCGAGGTCGGCGATTTCGCGCCAAACGATCAGCGCACGCCCCACCTCTACTAGCAGGAAGATAAGAGAAAAGCGCGTGTAGCCGGCCGCTGCGGTTCTTGGTGGCAGCACGCGGCGCCCGGGGCGTGGCTGTAGCTGTAGCGGCCGCGAAGGATTTTCGGAAAATCAATATGTTCAGGTCGAGTTCGCGAAGAAGAGATCGCGAGCGAGTATCCTCCAGTGCATCCTTTGACCTCCGACGAACGACCCTTTCCCTTCTCGGCGCGCTCGTCCAGCGGGACGGCTAGTCGGTTGGCTCGCCCGTACACCGAGTGTACTACGTCTGTCGCGGGCGAAGGAATGGCGGGGCGGGGAGGGGACGAGGCGAGCGACATCCGTCGCTCTCGCACAACGGTGCCTCGACTTTTTCCGAGTGAGATCGCCGTGAAATTGCGAGCGCGTCGGTAGCCTGGGGCTTGCGCTTGGGTCACCGGCTCACATCGTCTTCCGCGAGCGGCTTTTTTTAGAGGGTCCGGGGCCTAGAAGTTTCTCTAGAAAAAGAGTGAGCGAGCGAGCGCATTCGCCTTTTTTTTTTTCTTATTTTTCTTTCCTTTTCTTTTTCTTTAAATACGGCTTTGTTATTAGCTTGGACTTGGCCATTGCTACGTGCACGGGCAGCCGAACCTATCCCAAACCCCCCGCCAAACACGTCCATCGGCTACTAGCGTTTCACATTTGAAATATAAAGACATGTATCGCGCTCACTTATAAACATTACAAAGTAGCGTTTATTTGTAGAACCGATGACCTAAATATTTTCGTACCTTTGTAAATGCGAGCCGTGCGCTGGCTTTTTACGTGCGCGTTAATGCCACTAACAAGTTTCGACCGCGAGAGCTTTGACTTTCGGCCGTATGACGCCTGACTCTGCGCCCTGATCCTCGGCTTCCTCCCCGTTAAGCCGAGGATTACGCTATTCCCGTTTCGAATGATCGCTAATTCGCCCTCGAAATCGCTCGAAACCGCTTGTCAAAATTATTCGCGCATATCCGCTATTTCATGCGTCACAGTCACAGTCGATTCGAGCAGCGAACTCGCTCGATATTACGGCCGATAATTACGTAATTCGGTAAGGCATCGCGCGCCTTTTACTGCATTTTACCACGCAACAATGTGCCATTCAAGTGCGCTGAAAATTAACAGGCTGGCTTTCTTTATAACCGTCGTCACTCTTTGAAGAATCAATTACCGCGAGTGAGTCAATTGGCGAGACCGACCGGCGCTGCTGTGCGAGACCATAAATCGGCAATCGCATGCCGCGTCTCCGCTTTCGGTGCCTCGACTCGCGACAGACTCGGGTTCGTAGATTGCGCTTTACGGGCCCGACGTTGCCGGTTGGGTGGGGATTCGCCCTTAAAGGACTCTCGCACTGACGAGACGAGCGAGCGCAAGGTGAGCCGAGGCCTTGAGGAAGCGGGACAACAAGTTCACGCAAGTTTTGCCGATTGTGCGATCGCACGTGTTGCCCGTAATGAGTCACTCAGGCATGCTAGACTCGCGCTGAGACGCCGAGGATAAAAAGTGATGGAGGTGGGCGGGTAGAAGCGAGGATGAAGTAGCGAGAGCTAGGTTTTCCTTTCTTATTGTTTCACGCTCCATGGGAATACGAACGGTCACGCTTATTGTCAACGGCTATTAATGCCGCCATTGTATTCCCTAGCTGATAAGCAGCGATAATTAAAGGAATACCGTAGCGGCGTGAACACCGTGATAATCTCGATTAATTCCTCGAAGTGTCGTACACCCGATGAAAGGAAATGCGTACGCTCTTCTGTTCGCTTCGCTCTTTACTCAACGAGCGCTTTCGAAAGCCATGAATCGATCGAAATATCCAACGACTTCGT
>NW_011948415.1:11956809-11961809 GCF_000503995.2 Ceratosolen solmsi marchali
AAGTGGGGGGGGGGGGGCTCCTCACTTTTTCAAGTAAATCCTAACGCTGATATCTCCATCTATAATATTCCGAATAAAGAATAACGCTCTTATATTTGCACGGGAGAAAATTTTCTCAGCCAAGTTGGAAAGTTAGCCCGATATTTAATATATAAATTCGCTTCTCCAGCGAACCCATGGCTATTAAAATCAACATTCACATTCGAACTTCCTTATCAGAAATCCTTTTTTCTTTGTTCGAGCTAAGTCGATGCGACATGCCAATATCATAATTTCGAGGTGTCCAAGGACGAATCGTGACCTCTTCGCCTCCTTTACTATACAAGTCCACGTAAAAATGCACCGCCAATCCCGCATTGACAAGCATCCATAGATCGTCAAAGGAAACCCGGGCGTATCGACGATGAAGCAACCAGTCTCGTGTATTCGGCTTTCAAATTGTCCTAACGCCACAAACTTCAAACGATCGCTCGATATCATTTTAGTATTCCAATGAAGATCTGGGTATCTCGACATATAGCGATCGACTGGCCTCGCAAACGTAACGTTGACCAGGTAAAAGCGATCACGCGCCTCATGGCATGGTGGGACGCCGATAGAGAAGCATTATCCGGTTAAATTCGTCCCGGGCAGTGGATGTCGAGATGTACCGCACCAGGAGGCGAGCAGAGCGCGGAAGTATCAGGTTCAGGGCTAGCTCGATCGCCTTCCGCCTTTTGTCCGAAGATCCTAGCTTCTCCGGGCCCTCGAAACTCCGTCCTTCCGTTCCGTCGTCTGTGTACGCTCCTAACGTCTGCTAAAGCTTTCGCTCCTCTCCCTCCCACCTTCCATCGTCCCCTCGCTACCAACTCCCCTCCCTGCCCCAATACGAGCGTCACGCCCTGCTTTGGCCGCCAACCCACACGGGGGATTCGTATTTATGCTCGGCGTGTACGTAGAGACCGGGACGAAGTTACATGCGCCGGAATTCTGAGTATAATTGATTATGTAAGGGGAGGTCGCGCGCTTGTAAACCGCACTATTATATTTAGATAATTGTACAGGCACGTTAACGAAGTGTGTCGCACACGGAAATATTGTTTACGCAGCCTTTATATTGTATCTTGGCATTTCTAAATATAAGCTTGGAAAATCCGCGCGTCTGTCCGCTGTATTAGCTCCGTTGAGAAATGCTCTATACATTGATTTAAACATATTCGTTGCGTAATGCTACTTTAAGGAGATGGAGCCGCCTCGTTGTTCTAATCGTCATAGTCATAGATTCAAGCTGTGCTTTTATTCAAGCTGCCCCGTGATTGATTAGTCCGTTTGTCATATACCTTGATGTCCATCCTGGATAATCAAATTTCACAAATTTTACGAATTTCTCAACGATTTATTTTGGGCTCCTAGCGAGACACTTCCTACGTAATGTTTTCTCTAGTATTTGTAGTTTTTTCCGCCACTGGACTGCCGCATACTTAAGTATAGCCGATAGAGTGCGTAAGTTTTTCCAATGTATTTTTTTTTTTTTTTTTTTTTTTTTTTTTTTTTTTTGTTTCAACACTAGCGAAGCACTCGCGTGACGTCAGGTTTAACACCGTTTTCTTTTTTCGTACGTATCATCTAATGTTGGCTCTTAAAGTGTCTGCTTACATCGCATAAAATAAAACTTTTTCCATCCAAATTCTCTGCCTCTAATAATAGAAAATATTAAAATGAGATTATTTGACGACATAATAAAACTGATGTCGACGTTTTCGACTTAATGTTGTGCATTATTCATATCTAAAATGATCATAAAATTTAATTTCGATGTTAAAACCGATAGTCAATTTTGTTAGAGCGATGACGTATCTTTGAACAAAATGTAGTTACAATATAATAAAACGTTACGAAATTTTTGTTTTATAATGAACGCCAAACTACCCCACCACTACTGCATCTATTATTATAATAAAAATTATAATCGCTATACTGTTGTTTTTGTTATTCTTCTTGCTGCTGCTGTTGTTATTGTTACAACTATTATCATTATTATCACTATCATTATCATTTATACTATATGTAATTAATTTTTCGTTTTCTTCTCTAAATTTGGCGATGATATATTTATTCATCATTCTCGAGATTTTTACGATTATCTTTGATAATAAATTCAATTTTATTAATACGATTTATTATCTAAAAAGTTAATTTTACGTTACACAAAAACATAATATAAGCGTATATTTTAATAATAATAAAAGACTGCTTTCAACTACAACACAATTTCTTTTATTAGTTATTTTATTTTTACAAAAGATTATAAATTACGATATTTCATCCAACTATGTAGGTCATCAAAAGATTCTACGTATTCATAACTTTTCTTTTACAAAAACATCTGTACACACACACAAACACACACTCACATACACACAAACACACGCTCACATACACACAAACACACACGCACAAACACACACACACACACACACACACACACACACACACATATATATTTATTTATATTGAAATAAAATAAAAAAAAAAAAAAAAAAATAAAAAAAATGAAGAAAAAAAAAACTTCACGCATCGAGTGTTAACTAGTATGGAATGTTTGAAAATCCACGCCCAATATCGCACGTATTATATGAAATTCATAGTATGGAAGTTATAATGTTCATTCGGATTGTTAGAATAAGCGAATCTGCAATATTTCGAGTTTTGTGAAAATGAAGAAAATCATGGGATTTTGCGCATAAGGTGGGCGATGCTTAGCGCCAACGAATTTTTCTCGCACGCACGAACAAAGCCAAGGAAGGGCCTAAATATAGGGAATAATTATATATTGAAGTTCGCACTTTCGTATTCGCTGGTAACACGAAACGTGAGCCACATTGCACGCGAGAGGCTCGTATAAAAGAGAGCGAGCGATTATAAGCTTTGTTTTCTCTTCTTTTATCACCGCCCATATCGATTTTTTCCCCTAGTGGAATTTTCAAACTCGTGGCGAATAAGTACGCGAGAGCATGTAACCAATGCTAAAACATATTTACCAAGCATTTTTATACGCTAAAACATGTTTAGACATTACCTATATTTTTAAAGCCATTTCATGAAATTTCATGAAATTCGCAATTTCGCTTACTTTATTATCCTCGTCATCTTCATTTTTTTTTCTTTTCTTTTTTTTATTTTTCCATCTCTACGCGTCTCTTAACAAGACTTTATTTAGAGTTGGTCTATTAATTAAATCTCAAGAATTTTGTGTTTAGCATTTCAGTGCCGTGTAGAATAGCCTGCGTTAGACTAATATTTCAGCTTAATATATTTTACTCGAGCCTCACTTTCTATTATTAATGGATAAATAGAGGATGCGGAGAGCTTTATGGATGCGAGCAATTCAGACGAGCGCAACGACCGTAGCTAAAGCGAAAAAATTCTGTCTCTCATAAAGAAGTTCCGCGAAGGTACATCATCGCAGTGGCGCACTTAGGGGTAGAAATAAGACTAAGTGCCGTGAGCGAGGAATGACGCGCGTCTCTCTTCTCTTTCACTCGATTGTGCGCGCACGCGCGCCCATGCACGCATCCGATATAAACAGAGACATAGTGGAAGAAGCGAGGCGAAAATACCACCGAGGAGATGGCTACGCGACGGAACCTTGATCGAGGAAGCGAGGTGCAGGAAGGCCGCGCCAGCGCGAAATTCGGTCACGGATTCTCTCACTCTCTCTCTCTCTCTCTCTCTCACTCTCTCTCTCTCTCTCTCTCTCACTCTCTCTCTCTCTCTCTCTCTCACTCTCTCTCTCTCTCTCTCTCTCACTCTCTCTCTCTCTCTCTCTCTCACTCTCTCTCCGTCGCCGCCGCTAGCGTAGCCGCTCTACCCCGTTCCTGCCGCCGCTCGCTAGCTCGTTCGCTCGGGCGGAAGATCGACAGCGGCAGACTCGCGCGGACGGGGTAAAAGAGGACGTAGGTAGCAAAGAAGCCCCGCGACACGACACGACACGACACGACACGAGCTTTACGTTTACGTGGGTACATTGTGCGAGTTGGTGGCCTCGCCGTCCGCCTGATCCGATTGATACGCCGCCACCGACGCTAATCCAAGCTTTCTCTAGGCTCGCCGTATTGCTCGGGTCGAGGGTGGTGGATGGAGAGGGGATGGAGTAGTCGACGTCTCGTATTTCCGATCGACTGTCGAATCGCTTTCGTTAGGCGGCCTCGGCCAGCTCTTGGACAAGATCGTCGACGCGGCTGGACGAACTCCGCAGCAACGATATATCCTCGTTTCAACGCTCGATTACGCTCTCGTGCCTTGTGTAAGGCGATGCAAGCGCGATCCGCACATTCAAAGGGTGAGCGTGGCATCCGAGGTAGAAGATCGATGCGATAAATTAAGAATTTTCGCGACCAATCGATGAGAGGCTCTGCTGCCTCGATAGGTGTTACACGCTGGAAGCGGTCTGGCTAAATTATTTACGCGGCCAGCGTAAAAGACATTAGTCGAAGCGCAAATTCTGCAGTACACGCGAGCTTTTAAATATCATTGTAATGAAATAAACTTTATCGTCGTACGCGGCCACACATACGTTGCATTTTACGTAGAATCTCGTTCGTTATCATACTTACTTGCCTTGTAGAGAATTTGATATTTGATTACGATGCTGGATTTGCCGCAGTTTGCCCCAATGGTTATTAATAAATTCGGAATTTGGTATGTCGATGGAATTTAATTGTAATTGTAATAATCGATGCTCTACAAATATTATAATTCATAATAATGAGCGTGAGATCTCCGTATATTGGTAATTATTGAGTAACCCAGGTGGACGAGCGCATCGCTAAAGCAACAACTGGATTTTTAAGTGCAAATGTAGTTTAAGATTGTTTAAATTGTACAGATCGAGTGCCAATGTGACTGTAATATTGTTATTTAATGCCTAAAACGACGATGGATTAATACGTATTTATTATCTCCGAACGAGTCTGCTTGAATGTGGTGCAAAACACTTTAAATAGAATATTATAATAATA
>NW_011948415.1:11965775-11966967 GCF_000503995.2 Ceratosolen solmsi marchali
GCCAGTGTTGGGGGGGGGGGGGGTTGGTTGGTTGGTTGGTTTGTCCGTTCCCGGCCGCGGTCTGGCGGATTTCACGGGGGCATCCCCAGCATCGAAATAAGCCCGTTTGGATGCGCGCTGACACTACTTATTACGCTGTCCCGCAGTCCCCGCTGCTTCTCGGCGACGATTCCAAGCGGCGATGTTCGCTCTTTCGATATCCGCTATTTATAGGTCGAGCGCGATAGGCCCGTAGGACTCGCGTTAGTCGCGAAAGTCGCCCACCTTATCCGTCATTAGCTTTAGTGATTTTTCAGGCGACGCTTTCGCATAACGGGACTGTGACACGTAGACAGTTGAGATACAGACTGAGAGATAGAGAGAGAGAGAGAGAGAGAGAGAGAGAGAGAGAGAGAGAGAAAGGACTATCACGCTTTTAGCCCGCGTAAAACGAGTTGGACGTTTGAGGGACGCAAGCACGCGTGCACCTTCGTATACACATACAGAGACAGAACCATGGGCCTACCTGGCCAATGGGGGCATATATACAATTCAGCGCTCGTAGGTACACCCGAATGAAGTTATATCTATAGTTCTGTAAGAGGCTGAAATAATCTATGCGTAAAAGCGGTGAGAATAAGAACGAAGGAGATGTACACGCTCGTTGATTAAATTGACATGGACGTATCCGCCTTTCCCATGGGCAACGAGTCGCAGAACTAGGGCGAATAACGCACAAAGTGTTTGTTCGGACACCTCGGAGGACTTAGTCCGAGGTGAAAGTAGTAGTTGTGAATACGGGAATAGCGGCCTATCTATGGGGGTAGATCTTAACTTTCGTATGAGCCTGACATGCGCGACCACTCGTAGGAACGCGTGTCAGTGCGGGGGCGCGTACACTACCGAAGGGGGGCAGGATTGGCGATTGATGCAACGACGATGGATGGGTTCGTAGCTCACGACAACTTCATCCTGAGGGTGAAGGGCGGGGTGACAGGGACTTGATATCGTCGTTACGGCTTCTCTACTTACTCAGCGAGCCGACGACTCGGTGTCTGCGAGACGTCTCTCACTCTGCCACGGTCGTCGTCACATGCGCCCGGAGGATCGCGCGCGCACCAATGTCGTTGCGTCGGTGGGGAGCGGCGGCTCCATGGCCCTCCACGGGAATCTTCCGCCCCTATTTCGCTCGGGCACTCTCCGTTCCTACGAC
>NW_011948415.1:11969486-12024858 GCF_000503995.2 Ceratosolen solmsi marchali
GGCCACGGGGACGGCCGGGGCTTTCGCGGCCAGCTAGGGTAGAGGCGCACGCATACCTGACGTCATCGCGCTCGTGTTGGGGGTCGAGAAAGGGTCCGCTCGCGGACGGCTCTGCCGAGGCTGGATGCGCGCTCCCTTCCGCCCTGCCCAATGCGGGCGATCCGAAACCAAGGGCGCATGCCTCTAGACCTCTCCGTTCTCACCCCGGGTACGTCCATCAGCACTCGCTTACGCATTTGGGCGCACACGCGGGGGTGTCGGGGGGGGGGACGAATGTGGAAACGAAAGAAGCCGACTACTCTGGCATGGCTCTGGTCAACCGTTTAACCCCGTGAGATCACGCGCGATGTCGACGCTCGCGTGTCTACGTCGAATCGTGTCACCGATTCTCTCGCTCGCTCTTTCCCACCCTCCCGCACTCGGACGTCGGCCCTTGGCTCTCTGACGAATGAGCCGGCCTAAGCGAATTGCATTATCGCGATAATTACCATTATTCAGATGTGCTCGCGGCCAGATGGGTATTAGACTTGGCTTGTTCAACTTTCAAGCAAGCGAACAAATTCACGCGATGTGTTGGCTGTCTCTTTCTCTCTATCACTCACGATGTTCACTAACACTCATGTCGATAATCGTGTGAAAACAAGGGCTAATTGGTTTTATTAGTGTTTACATTGCGTACATGGGCTCTCAAGAGCTACCACTCCGCTATTAATAGGCATTACTTCAGTATGAATTATTTCATTTCGACTAATGCTAAATTCTTCGAAAGCTTTAATTAATTAATTATGGAAATTTGTATTAACTTTTTTACGGGATATTTACATTAACGGTGGTATGATTAAACGAAATCGTGATGTTTCCTTATTTATAAAATTATTGCTCGCTTTTTCGGAATTAGAAATGCCTATGTTTGGGAAAAGCTAATGAATTACTTGTATTAAATGTATTGAGAATAAATGTTCGACGATTGACCGATTTTCATATTTCCAACACAAGTCTCTTTCCATCTGAAATCCAATACTTATTTCATCCTTAGCGACGTTCGATTGTGTAAATTTTATTTTTCTAAAAGTTAACAGATTACATTTGATAGCGTAGTAACCACACTTGTGTTATTTTCTCCGTCTATCTTTTCGATTTATACTTAGGTGCGTGCATATACACATATGAGCAGCCAACATATAGAAACAAACAAATAAATAAGAATCCGAGGAAGTAGTGACGGAAAGAGATTGAGATAGAGATTGAGAGAGAGAGAGAGAGAGAGAGAGAGAGTATAGGACAATTACTCGGAGAGATTTTTGTTTATATCAACGATATATAAATGGGTCGATTTATAGATTTTTTGAAGGTGGATTTATTATTCACTAGATACGGCAAAATCTTTCCCATCTTGACTTATAACGATTGCTCGATAGGATTTGTAGAGAAAAAAAAAGAAAAAAGAAAACGAGCTGACTCATAACCGATGCTTAACCATTTTCTTCGAGTCTATTTGGATTCGCTCGAAACTGATCTCGTGGATTTCGAATAAGCATAACTCATGCATGTTTTCTAATTAAAATGCTTTTGGCTAGGCAAAATTCCGATAACTTCGAGTTGCTTTGAGAACATTAAATTTAACGAGTTTTTATAGAACTTTTGCATTATTTATTTTATCATGTTTTTTTTTTTTTTTTTTTTTTTTGGAGATGATAACAGTTTTTATATTTTAAAGCGATATTCCATAAAATACTAATCTTAATAAATTTTTGTGGCTGATGAGATATAAAATGAATTTCTACGCTCATTATATATTTATGCGTATGTAGCGTATATTTATGAATATATGTAGCGGACTTCCCAATATGTCTGACTAGACTCAACTTCTTTCTACTTCAACGTTTAAAAAGTACGAATATTCGTAGTATTAATAGGAAATTTCCTTTCTCAGTTAGCGGAAATTTAATGGCGAAAAGAAGCTTAAATTATTTATTAGGAGAAATTCAATTGTTAATTTATTAATACCATTCATTGAATAATCGAGCTCTTTCAGCAATTTTAATATGAAAATTGTTTATAACAAATATTATTTACCAAAGCTAAATATATTATAATTACTTTGTATTGTTTATAATTTATGCAATCATTAATTCCATACTGTGATTCAATGCATCCATTTTCATTCTTCTTGTTTGTTTACCGACCTCAACTTCATCTCATTCATTTTGCTTCAAGCATATGATGATCTCTTTTTCCTGTTCTAGCCCAGAATAATGATTGATTACTCCTTGACATGGGATAGATAAAGAAAATGAAACGTAAAATTTACAAATAATCGCTGGAGTTTAGAGTAGGAGACGATGAAGCTTTTGAACTGTTCGCTTGGAGCTTTTGAGCTTTCGCCGTTCGGTTGGATTATCCGCCAATATCAAACACTTTTAGTGCTTGTTTAGATTATTTGAAAAAAATATTGTACAAAATTCTGACCGTTTAATGAAACTTTGTAAAGGAAGAAAATTCTCAAGATGTTACTTATTTATTTCTACATAAATTCAAACTCATTAGCGTAAAAGCTCTATTTTCCGTTTCAAATAACAATTTTTAATTTATACGATATCTTTTACGACACCCTTACGATATCTTATTATTATACGTTTTGCCTATACGATTATATCTATATATAGTTGAATGTATTTGATTACGATTAGTCCGATGAGAATTAGTAAATTTATTGGACGTAAAATACCATCGTACATTTATTAAGTATTCAATTCCTATTTCAAATATCTCAGGAATTTGTAATAGGAGAAATGCTTCTCATGTTTTCTATAATAATGAATTCGAATGCAGAAAATTTGGGTAATGCAATATTTGTTATTAATACTGGGCAACTTGTATATTTTTATTTACTAACGTGCTTAAAATAAAAGTGGCAGAGTGATTCTTGTCAAAATGTTCTTTTAAAAATTCTTTTCAGAATGTTCGTTACCGAATTTACACGAAATTAAGACAATAAATTCTCAAAATTAAATACATTTATACACATAGGCTATTACGTGAATTTTTATATGAATACCATATGATTTCGTAATGAAATATTTATCAATTCTATTCAAAGGTCAAACGTCAAGTAACAATAATCTTTAGATTTAAAACTGATTTTCGTAAAAGATACTTTTTTAACATTATAGGACACTACCGATTACATAAGTTTCCAAATACTTCTTTAGTAGGCCACTCAAAGTAATATTGTAATTTTTTTTTTCTTTTAATTATCTCAATGTTATAATATTGAATAGATGACATTTGTTGATCTTACAGTTATTGCACATAATCAGAGCTCCAAATTTAGTTTAAAATTACAGATATTTGCATAATTACAGTGTGCACACATATGAGCGTGCACGCGCTCTCCCGCACACGCACCATAAGGATGATCCGATGGTCTTTAGTAGCAATTATCACGCATCTGTCGGCATAACTACAAGCGCACACACTCGTGAAAATTTTTGCCTACATATCCAATTAATCATTGTTTGCACGCAGTCACGTATATTTAACTACTTCAATAAAACAGTAAATGCTGACAAAAGGTTCTTATCGTAATCACCGAAGCATAAAAGCTGAGAGCACGTAGTTAATGACATAAGAGCTTTTTTCACAACGGTAATCATCGCGGACGAACAATTAACGAAAGAAAAAGTTCAATCTCCGCTGGTTATCGCAATAGTCAAACGCCGCATAATCGGCTCATTATCGATACGCCCACGGAATTAAAAAATAAATAATATTACGCTTAGTCTTAGAATATGAGTTAAGAAAATAGCGCGCGATAAGTTCCCGCTCAGTTTTTCAAAAAGTTTTTGCGCGCTACGTAGTACACGCGACAGGGCTTTTTATGTCTTTTTTCAGATCACGCTCTTTCTTTCTGACGCGCGCTTTTCTTAATGCTCTGTGGCCTTTAAGCGACAATCTGAGTTTCTGGAATAATGGTCTTTCGCTTAATTTACAATCATTGCTTCGTTCTCTTATTTCACGATACTTTGTCATAATTTTCCACTTCGTAGAATATTCATTCGAGAGATTGATTTGATTTATGCCGCACTTCTATTAAGATCAAATTTTTTAAAAAATAAATACATAAAATTTTCACGAATAAATATATTGCTATTATTGTAAAAAATATGTGATATTTATAAGAATAAGAACATATAATTTGTTTAGAGACACTAAAATTAATTTAATAAAAAAATTAAATAGAATTGTATTACAATATTACATTCTAATAATTTATATCTATAATTAAATTGGGTCATTCTAGAATTCTCAAAAAATGTATTTCATTTTTTAAATTTTGCACATATTTACAAAAATCGGTATAAAATATAAATTATTTTCAGGACGTGTTTAACTTTTTGCAACATTCGTTAATTTTAATTTTGAATAAATAACATATATCCGTATTATTAGATACGTATTATCATTTTTAAATTAAAAATAACAAATATAATGTAAAAGATGTAATTAAAAATTGCTTTATTTATATTGAAAATTAAAAACCATACTTTGAACATACAATTATGTGTGTTATTTCATTCATTATTTATAATTTTTTTTTTCGTAACAATCATTAAAAATTATGTAAGATAGAGAATCTAAGAATGAGAGAAGGAAGGAAAGGGATAAAAAGCGAGAAGCAGAGAGGGAGAGAGAGAGATAGAAATGAGTGAGATAGAGATAGAGAGAGAGAGAGAGAGAGAGAGAGAGAGAGAGAGAGAGAGAAAGTAAGAGAAGGTAGTAAGAGAGAAAAGTGAGTAAGTTAATGGAGTACGTAAAAAGTAGGATAAGCCTGTGAGAACCAAAGATGAAAAGTATCAGGACCATTGGATATAAATAATTATTTTCTCGAGCTCGTGATTAGCTGAAAATACAAATATTGAGTCCAAATCCCTCTTTCTCCTTTTCTACTATCCTCCCCATCTCTCTCTCTCTCTCTCTCTCTCTCTCTCTCTCTCTCTTACTCACAATTTTTTTCACACCACATCCGGTTGACGTCCTGGATCGTGACATCGCGTGCCGATAGTGCCGTTGTCGCTTACGACTAAGACCCATTCAGAGACACATATAGACAGATAAATATATAGATAGATAAATAGATAGATAGATAGATATATTGATATATAGATAGATAGATAGATAGATATATTGATATGTAGATAGATAGATAGAGAGGGTGATAAAAAGGAAATGAAAGAAAGAGAGAGGTTGTGAGGGGGGGAGTTTATATTCAAGATGGCGACGTGGTGGCAGCTAAAGGTCTCGAGTGGTACGCGCGCGCGGCAACGAAAAGCAGGAAAAGCAGCTCCGGCGTTTCTCCTCTCACTCTATAGAACGTCAACGGGTCGCGTTTGCGAATCGATCTGTGCCCGTCGTTCTCTTGGCTCCTAGCGGAAGCGGGGTGGGGCGGGCCGGCGGCGCCGGTGGCGGTGGCGGTGGCGGTGGCGGTGGCGGTGACGGTGGCGGTGGCGATGACGGTGGCGGTGGCGGCGGCGAGTTGTTACGTCACTAGGTCACCCCCTTTCGATCTACCGTTACTCTATGTGTGGCTGTATGTGTAGGCGCACGCCCGCGCTTGTAAGAGCGAGTCGATAAGTCCGGCCGTACCTTGCTCGAGAAGATGAGACCCGATGGCTTCGGTGACAGTTCGCGAGGACCTCACGCACTCGCGGTCGTCGCTTCCTATCCCTTCACGCCTCGGACATAATCCTGCCCTGAGCCGAGGATCGATTTATCCAACAATTATTGAGCAGCTTAATTCTTTATTTGATCTGATCGATGAGCTCGTCCAATTCATTCCACTTGTCCCATCTACCTTCAATATCACCACATCCCGTCAATTATTCCGACTTGGGAAAGACGCGAGAGAGACCGATGCTGCTTGGTGGTATAATAAGCCATACCACATCCATACTTACTAAATTAACGACACCCAAACAATAGAGGCATTCCATAAATATTGAAGATGGAAAATCATCTCGCACAAGTGGACGTAGATATCGGATAGACTGGGTTAGAAATCAAGGACTTATTCTTCCTTTTTGTCTCCCTCCCTTTTTACTTCTTATCTCACATGTTTGTCTTCCATTTATCAGTAAACTTAACGTCCTTTTGGAGTAAGAGAGCGAGAGGAAGAGAGAGAGAGAGAGAGAGAGTGGGGGGGGGGCGCAAAGAACTACCCATCAATTTCTATACAAAAATGAAAATGGAAAAGACACTATTTATCAGCGCGAATAAGTATGGGAGTGGAGGGGAGGCGGTGAGAAGGGGTCGAACTCGGTTAGAGGGTGGAGAGAAAATCGACGAGGAGGGCGCAGTCAATGCGGTGGAGTGGGTGGTGAGCGGCAAGAGCGGGAAAACGCCTATGACGTCACGGGTCGCACGGTGACCTTTGCTTTTTTTCTCTCCTTTTAATGCTATCGAGCTCGTTCGCTCTTACAGCGCATCATTCCTGATTTCTGCCCTTCTCACCCCTCCGCCCCGCCACCCACCACTAACCGTATGCTCCTAACTGACGTTCTACTTACAGTCTTCTTTCACATTTATATTTATACACATGGGTGCGCGCACGCGCACGCGCACGTGCGTGCGCGCGTGTGCGCGTGCGTTTGTATGTGTGGGAATATATATATATATATATATATATATATATATATATATATATTTGTTCTTACGTATACATAGCCACTTCTTGTTGTGACAGCACACGAATTAAAATATTTTTCGAAAAATTACTTTCAGTAAAAATATAATTGTTATTAATTTAAGGCTTTAATTTCAAAATAATAACGCTGTATCCTCAAATGCCACGTATTCATTCTGAAAACATACTTAGCTCTACTACATACAATGCCAATAAACATATATATTTTTGTTTCTTTACACTATTATTTATATTTACTTAATATATTAGTTATATACAGATATGAAAAGATAAAATTATCAAAAAGACAATAGCTAAGCTGATTGATTACAAATTTTTATTGTATCAAGATAAATCCATCGTGATTATTAAAACAAAGATAAATTATTGTTATTGAAAGCTCCGTGCAGTTACATATTTCTTTTAAATTTTATCTCGCATAAAAGTTAGTAATTTTTACTTTAATATTTCAAGAAGTAATTTAGAGTTTTTTTTTATATTGAACAATATTTAGAGTTTTAGAGTTTTTTACTTATCGAACCTTCTTTTTTCATTGTAGTAAATAATAAATACTGAATTTATTTTTGATTTAAAATATTACTAGTTGTAAAAAAAAATAATAATAACGATAATTTGGACAGATTTATTACTCAAATTTTGCTCTAAATGAAAAAGCAATTGTAACTTCATTAATTTTTATATCATTGATATTTTATTACCCTAAACCAAGTTTACTAAATTAACTGCAATGACTAGTTAATTTAATTAACATAATTAATGTTTATGATTTTACGATAATAAAATTATCAATAAATAATCACATTATAAGCGAAGCAAGAAGGTAATATCAATTTCAACGAAATTTTCTTATTTTTATTATATGAATTTTTATTTGTCGATAAAGCAAAATATATAAATTCTTTTGAGTAAACGTGGATCAGATAATTTTAGTGACGTCTGCATTACACAGAGGATAAAAGAAAATAAAGAAATTCTTTATGAATATATTTAGTTAAATATTTCGTTTAATAAGCTAAGCATATAATAGGTATAATTACACATATTTAATTGTAAGTAATTACTTTTTCTTTTTTTTTTTTTAATTTATAAATTGCAGAATAATTGATTTTTTACTCTTATTATTCGAAAGGTCAAATGTAAATATAGTTCAAGGTGAAAATTCTACATTAAAATGTAAATGACTAATTATCATTATAATCTGATATTTGCCTGAATCTGAACATTTGCCTTTTTACATTAGATTAAATAAATGGACGAACACATAATAATCCCTGAGTTTACATATATTTTTTCTTCATTATTCTCGAATATCCTTTCAGCTCAAATTTTACAATTTTCAATAAGATATTATTTTACAGACAACATTTATCATTTAAACGATTAAAATAAGCCGAGCACCGGTGTATTTTACTAAGCTCATACAACGTTGATGCCAAAGGGTTTCATTATTTCTCGTTCACAAAATAACATTCCCATCAACTGCAGTAATGTTAAATTACCGTGAATATAAAATTTTGTTTTTGTCCAACTTTCATTAGATTTCGGATTATACGACTTCGAGATAAATTATTAGATAGACAATGTGGCAGAGGCGGGGCGGGCGGGGGGGGGGGGGGGGAAGGAAAAGCTTTATGCTATCGAAGCGATTCTGAGTTGAAAAAAACTATCACTGATTTAATTATCAGTACGAATTGGCCAAAGCTTTGTCTATTTGACAACAGCAGTGGTCAATTTAATGTAATATCATCAGTTTTCACGAGCTAAAAACTAATGTGCACTTTGTTTCTTTTTGTTATTATAGAAACAGAGATGGCCAAGGGAAATTCTTTAAAACCAATCGAATGCTAATGTTGTTTTAATATATATATATATATATATATATATATTTAACGAATAAACATTCTTGATGTATATAGAAATTAGAGAGAGTATTACGAGATTTGAATTTTAATTACAAAATCTAGTAGAAAGTAATTTAAATTAAAATTTATGGTTTTAATATTTTCTCGCTCTTTTCGATCGACGATTTTGTATAACATTTAATATGTAATTATAATCGTAAAATTCAATATTTATTATGAAAGGAACAAGAATGTTGATAGTAAATGTCTCTCTCTCTCTCTCTCTCTCTCTCTCTAATATTTCTATAATATTACAAGTTTGTGTGAAAACGGTACTAGACATGTATATTTAGACGATTAGATTATCGATCTTATTTTTTTTTTAATTTTTTTTTTTTTTTTTTAGTATTTATAAATGTAGATATCCATCTATTATATTAATGATGAATTTACTCAAGTATTTTTTAATCATTCGTAATATTTATTGTTTATTCATTTGTCTATGTGTCTGTGAATAAACAAAAAAAGAAATTATTATTACAAATGTAACAACGAGCTATTTATAAAATAATTAAAATTGTAAATGAGTACATTGGATGATGAACTGTGCATATATAATTTGAATATGTGTCAATTTATTGATGATAAATAGAAATAATTACCTTGTAAATAAAAGAAAATGTTTTATTTTACTTAATACATGGACAAACGTACGTGAACGTTTGAAATTTTTCTTGACCTCGAATGGATCGATAAGCTTTCTATTGCCTCATCTTAACATTGAAGGATATTACATATAAGAAATTAATAGATACTTTGGTGATTATTTAATGGATAATGGATGGATATTTAATGGATGGCTTCTTATATATATATTAATTAATTAAGCGTTGTAAAATGCGTAGCTCGCTATGTTTAATCATACGAAAGTTCATCGAATAATCACGCGAAAGTTCAGATTTTGCAGAGATATATTAATAAAAATCTTTATATTCGGTCTGAATAAATGCGCTAAATTCGTACAACAGAAAGGAGGATAGAGCATAGACAATGGTATGGCCTTTTATCATTAGTACTTTCTCTCACAATATCTTCTTTTTGTTTGTACGATATGTTATGCTTAAGAGGAAGCAGAGAAACCTAAGAAATTGGGCTACAGCAGGTCGAGCTGTACGCTAGGTGTAAAGCCTCTTGATGGTATGAAAAAGCTGTTTTAAAGGCGAAGAAATGAGTTCATAGATTGTGAATGAGGCGGTAGCAGCCACACTACATCGGAAAGTTAATAAAAGAGTGCTTAACGATTGCACGGCGAGGGTGGAAGGTGGAAGGTGGAAGGTAGGGGGGGGGGTAAAGGAGTGGGAAGGTTTGGGCTTTAGGAAAATTTTTAAGAGGTCTCATGAGAATTATTGCATATCGCTTTTCATACTTTATACTTGTGCAAGCCATGAATTTTCACAATAAAGTTTAAGAATAAATATGTGTGGATACGCTTGCGTGCGTGCAAGTGTGTGCATCGTTGTATAGCATTAAATAACAACGACGTCTTTCTCGAGGAAATTTTCAAAACGAGCATAAAATACATCAAACAGATAAGCTTTATGGCCTCATTGATTCGCTTGTCTCTTATAAACATCAAACGAGAATACGTCAAACGTGACAGGGCAAAGTCAATCTATTTTGGGAATAGCCAGACGCTTTTCTTTTGCCGGCATAGACATACTTTAGCCGCACTTTGGTTGGCATTTGTTATTATAGAAGAGTGACACGCTGTACACAATCATCATCGATTCATTGAATACATTCCTTACTGTTTACTCCTATTAAGTAATTATAAAAATTAAGCCACTGAAAAGAGATATCTCTTATCGCTTATCGTCTGTGTCTTTATAATTAGCGTAGCCATTTTAATGATTCACAGAGACTCTCATTATCGGCGCTTAATCTCAAAATTTCTTGTAATTTGCATAAATTAAGCAATTTCTCTTAATTTCAATTCAATATACGATAGTTTTTGTTATTCTTCGGTGCAATTTCAAACAGCTATTAAGTATAATTTTATTTTTACGCGGCAAAGAAATTAATTTGACATAAATTAAGGGTTAGACGCATTAATTAATAAAAAAATGTTCTTTTCGACGTTTGGACAATTTGATGGCTGATTATGCCATATCGCTGAGATAATTGTCGTGCGGCAGAAATGATTAATAAGACTAATAATATCAACTGGATTAAATAAGTAAAAGTTCCGCTCCAATGTAACATGTTTTTTGTGTATGTCGATGAGTATTTACATACATAACAAAAGTCGGCCCTATCGAGTGCGATCTATATTTGCATAACGTGCGTACGCGGCCTATAATTATTCCTTTATTTGCAAATGAAATGTCCGAAGTCTCGTTATCGTCGCGGCAACTCGATATTAATTGACTGTTGGAGTGAGAAGAGAAAACTATGGACTAAAGATATTGTTAACGATGGTTCTCCACTTTTCGAACGCAATTTTTAAAAAGAATCGCGAGACTCGAGTCTAAATTTTAAATTTCTGGCACCTCAACTCTTTTCTCTCTCTCTCTCTCTCTCTCTCTCTCTCTCTCTCTCTCTCTCTCTCTCTCTCTATACTTGTACACATGACATTGCACGTAATAACATTTAAATCAGATAAATGTTAAACGAAAAACAAGTTTTCCATCCTGCTCACGCATATGCTTCATTTTCATCTTTATAGTGTTTAGATATGTCTTACTGAAACGAATATTATTAAAATCAAATCTTTACCACTAGAAAATAATAATAAAATAAATATAACTTCAACAGAAAAAGTTGACAGAAAAATTAGAAAATTCCATGAATATCACTTCACGGATGATGCATATTTAATTATCTTTACCTTTACTCTGATTCAATAAAACTTATTATACATATTGAGTTTAAAAAAATATATAATAAGTTTTATAAATATATAAATACGCAATACCAATGTCTATAGAAATATAAACATTGCTAGTCTAAAATAACTCGATAATTTTATGAAATAATCATCATTTAATAAAAATAATGCTATCTTTAATTACATATTTTTAATCGGCTGAACACATTTTCTTTATAATGTTTTATAATAGTAATTATTTAAATTAAATTTATTCAAAATTTTCTGATTACTGTAATATCATATAATATACCTGTATTGATCAATTAATATCTCTGTTTAAACAACTACTCATAGTATTATCCTAATTATACGATCTATCGATCAAATTAGATGAAAGGCGAAAAAAAGATATTCCTTATGTGCTTCATTTATTAGAATTTACTTAGATGACTTTAACTTTTTTATCAAAGATATGTGAGATTAAAGACAATTTTTCTTAATAAATGTTAATGTTTCTAAATATATGATTAATTACTTTGAGGAAAAATATAAATGATTTACAGATGATTTAGCTTTACGTAAATAAATTTCCATTTTATTAAAACGTATATTAATTTTTCTGAAAATGATCTTAAGACTAAATATTATAATTAATTGGATTAAAGGTAGACATCGTAAAAATGAGATTATCTAATAAAACGTTTTACAAATGTTTTAAAAGAGCAGCAATTTTAGTTATTTTAACATTTATGATTTACTTTGAAAGGCGATTACTATGTCGTTCTTTGAAATTAATAACTTTAGGATTTTACAAAAATAAATTGATTGTCACTTTAGTTATTTACAGATTTGACATTATATAATAGAGAACAATGCACGGCATAGGTATTGTATTTATTGATTTATATAATAAAATTCAATAAGAAAAAAAAAATGAATAAAGAATAAATGGATTAAGCTTGAAAAAAAACTGATTTTATGATATTATACTGCATTAAGATTTTCGAATTTCATTAACAATACAGATCCGAATAACCTTAATGCATCGAAGATGATTAATAACATACGTCTCTCTCTCTCTCTCTCTCTCTCTCTCTCTGTCCTTCTGTCTTCTGACATTTTGACTCGAGCCACATAAATAAAAAAGAAAGACGGTACTTGATATAATCGATTGCATATCGAGGATCAATCGTGTGGGTATCACACTTCCATTACACGTACACACGTGCAGGGATAACGAGCGACAGTTGCCAAAGGCACGAGACTGTACGGCTTCGGCCCGTCGCCGAGGTCTTTACACTCTCTAGTTGCTTGCTCCCACCTCATTCTCAACCCTCTTTATGCCGAGATTCGCCCTTTCCGATTTTAGCACTATCCGACATGTCGTACACATGGATACGCAGAAGCTCTTACAGGGTTTCTTGGTGCGAGGGCGAGGAAAGGGTGGGACGTTATTGAGTCTCGATAAAAGTGGGAGGATGGGGCAAGGAGTTATTCGCGAAATCTTTAATGTCACGCGATGCTCGATGGGAATTATATCCGCGAATGGGAAAATGAGGGAGAAGAAAGACCCAAAGAGTCGTACGCTGTTTATTTTTCCTAGGAAACCAAGGATGCACTGAGGACTCGCGAATTCGTGTATCTGGAAAATTAGCACCAGCTCAATTATTGCAATTTCAGAAGTTTGATATTTGAATTCAAGCCCTTTTGGATGGTAGAAACTTGGATCTTCCAGAAAGTGTATGAGAAGTCTTATATTAAGTTTACTATAAGTACTTTCCCAAAAAGAATTTTTAAATTTACTTTATACCGTTTTTACCATGATTTTTTGTTTTGAATTCTCAATGTAAGCAAGTTTTTGTATTACATTAATCAAAGGACTCTTTCATTCTATTCAAATAAGTAGATTGTAAGAAAATTTTGCAATGAATCGAATAAAACATTTATTTGGAAGGAATTCAACTTGATAAAGTTGTAGTAAAGAATTATTTGCATGGAATTCGAATTGTGCACAATCATCTGAAATAATACTTTTTACGGATTTTTTTTTTGTCTTTCTCTAATTAAAACGAATGATTTTTCATTAAAATGCCAATATTTATGCGAGCTTTTAATTATTATACGAAGGCACAGATTACAATGGGTAAACATTAACATAATGGGTAACATTAACCTTTATTAAATGTCGAATTCGGCAATTTTTATAAAGAATAATACCATTTTATGATTTTCTATGTTGAGGAAATAAACTTTAAGAAAATAAATAGTTATATAAAATTATATTTATAGTATTTTTACAGTATAATTTTATTTGCTAATATTGATTAATTTCCGAATGTGTTAATTGAAAATTACTTGTATCATAAATACAATTATTTTGATTGTAGAAAGTTTTGACGATCTTCCTGAATTTTCAATTTTCACCTCTCAAATCTATACGGATATTCCTAAAATTTTATTTAATAACTGAACAAAATTCAAAACGTTTTATAATGCATCAAATTTTTTTCTCGTACAAATAACAAAAAATTCAATATAATTTCAAGGTAATGACTTTTCCCTTTGATATCTAAGCAAGTATTTCAATAAAGAACTTTCTCATTTATTATTAACGAGCAATATCCCGCTTTAACTTTAAGTCAGAGACAAAATATTTGTATTATAATTAGTTATCTACACTCATTAATTACTGGGTATACAATAAGTACAATGAACCAATACTACAGCAACACCAATACCCAACAACAACAAAAATAACCGTATAAAAGCCAATATTCAAACACACATTTGCATCCTCGAGATTGTCGATTTCATGCCAAACATTCCATTTCGTCCTTACTCGCCCATAAGCACATAGCAGTCTAAACAATGGAGAAATTAATCGATCGGTAGAAACCAATGATCATCATTGGACTTTGCACAAAGTCAGTCGTCGCGCACAGTTATTACATTCGCGTGGATGCAACAATACTTTGTATCCCCATCCTGATATCACAACTTTGAGAAGTAAGATAGAAGATGTATCTATGTATTTGGATGAGCGCGCGCGCATTTTCATCCACCGCCTCTCCTCTCTGTGAATTCGAGCGTAATACCCAGACGTGCTAATCTCTTAATCGTATCCGTTTATTGGCCTAGAATATACATGCGCGGGGCCATGCGTTGAGAGTAACCGATGAGAAAACAGGTCACGTGGTTGTATTATATTGTTATGACTATGCGTCGGTTGTGCTATGTACGCAAGCCCCCTTCTTCCCTTTTCTACGCTTGAGTTTTACAAGACAAGCGGTATTTTTATTTGCCGTTGAATATTGCATTTATCACATGTACTTTATAAAGCATAAGTCTAGAATGAATTCGAATCTACAATGAATCTACAATGAAGTCTACACGGATTTCCATCGAGTATCTATTAATTTTCAATAATTTCGTTCGTGAATCAAATTTTATATGGCAATTCATTATTTGGATAATATTATAATCATTTTATTTAATATAATCATGTATTATTCGTATGACGTTCGAATGTGAATTATTAAACGGGTAGAAAAATATAATAGAAAATATCAATTGTTAGGTTGAATAATGAAGTTCCTTTTAAAGAATTAAGATCATGTGCATGAGGAATCATTATATTGTCATTATTCACGAGAATCTTTAGAAAATTTATAATCAAGTATTGTGAATATCAAATGGGTCTAGAAAATTTGCAATTTTAAAGAATCGATAATGATGATATGAACATCCATAGTGATACTTACGTTTTGAATGTTTTTTTTTTTTTTTATACTGTTTGTATTACTTGTTTACTGTACACGCATAAAGTTTTATGTATACTGTAAATATAACATGTATGTAATAAAAATTTAATTAAAGATATTCTTTGTAAATAATTTCAACATATTATATTTGCATTTTCTTAATCAAATTACGTATAAAATAGCATAATAGTTATATTTGAAAATATTTTTCAATATATGATCAAACGATTATTAAAATTTGTTTTACAAAACTTATAAATTCATTTTAGATTGATGTAGAATGGAATTGTAGTGTTGAATGAAAAAAAAAAAAAAAAAAAAAATTTTCAAAAATAAATAAGTTAATTCAAGCGTTTAGAAGACTTCTTTTTATTAATTAACTTTGAAAGTAAATTTAAATCATTTAATATAACTTCATTGTAACAATAAATTTAGAAACTTTCTCTAAATAAAGCCTTTATTAAAGGAATAATAACACCGTTTGACAAATATGTTATTAGCGTAATAAAGGAACAAACAAGTAATTATATCAAACAATCATGTTTTACGAAATATAATGAAAAATAGTTTACTGCTTGTTTCAAGAGCTACATAGCTCGCATATTTCTATTAACATTTCGTTGTTAAAGCAACAAATCTTTAGGTATTTGTGAAGTGAATATGAAGCATAACTCGTAAAAATAACCAAGAAACAAAGTTACACTATTGGAACATAAATTGTTTAGAAAAATATTCGAATTGCAAGAGTGCGCATAAATCGATGAAAATAGGAAACTGCGCCATTAATATCTAAAGATAATATATATATTTTATCAATATTTTTCAGGTAATTAAATATTATAGATTGGCATTTGTCGAACGTGTAGTTAAAATATGAAATAAAATAAGAAATAAATAATTGTGTTGTTTGTATTTGTTTTATAGGAAAGAGGGGAAAACAACGGGCTTTTAGGTAAATGGAGAAAATAAGAAGTGAAAATAATATTAATTATTGGCTTCAGCGAAGCTAACCAAATATCTGTTTTGGTTTTCGAAAAAGTGGTAATAGCATTGAAGAGGCGACAAATTCTTATGTTACTAATAATAATGAAATTGCTGCACTATTAAAATACAAAAAATTTCACGACACACGCATAAGTATCGTTTTATTTGGGGTACTTTTTGTTAAAGCTACATTTAGTCAAACATAAATAATAAGAAATGAAGTGGAATATATTATTCTATTAATTGTTATATCAGAATCACATAAGTATTTCATAATTAAAATGAACTATTTATTAAGCACGTTCCTTAACGTCCTCGGAGTGTTCCTTACATTATGGATAAGAGTGACCTCTCTCTCTCTCTCTCTCTCTTCTTTCTACAACTAATAAGCTTACCCCATCTTTGCACTTTTATAAGAATCGCTCGTTCCATTATATGTATTTTTACTATTCTATGTATATTTCAGTTTCATAAGTTCCTTTTCTACTAGATTAGTTGCTCTAATCTCTATCTTGTATTATACGATCGAATTCAAGTCATAATATCTACATTGTGCCGCCGTAATTTCACACAATCCGTCGTAATATGATTTCAAATTTACTTGTAATCCAATTCGCGATAAAGAATACTTGTCAATGTTGATAAATAAAAGCACGTTTATTCTTTTGTAGATTAGAGAAAAGGTATTATTACAACATCATTATTGTTGTTTTTGTTGTATTTGATATTGTCGTCGTCGTCGTCGTCGTCGTCGTCGTCGTCGTCGTGGTTATCGTTACTATCATTATTGTTATTGTTATTTTTATTTTTATTGCTATTTTTATTTTTATTATTTTTGGAAACTAGGCAAAATGATGTATTGCTGCCTGATATAACAAATAAGCGTGATTAACGTTTATGTTCGTATTTTAAGTGCATCTTTAATATATTGTTTTAACGTCAAATTTATAGCTACACTTTAAACAAATAATCGAATTCTTGTTTTTATGATTTCAGAACTGGTCCAGTGGAGTCATTGAATTATTTGCTCTTACTGGTAGTCATGTCAAGGATACAAGAGCGCTGATGGCTCATCAAGATATTCTTTAACCGGAAACATCTGTCGTAAAAGTCTCACACTTAGGTCATAAGTCAAAAAAGAATATTATATATATAGATATTGAGTAATGATTACGGCTATGCTAAAATTGTATGACTTTTTATTAAAACAAACACAACTTTCAATATATATACGTAAGTATTTATTTCTCCATGGATCAGAATTGAAAGAAAATTGAAAACTGATAGTAGAAAATGACATAGAATATTGTGCAATGAATATTCAAACTTAATTAATATTTCCTGATTTGATATTATCGAGTAATTGATATGGTATTGAGGGATTATATCGATAAATTAGATCTTACGTCGCATTTCTCAGACATTGTATTTTGTAATCTTAAATATTTCAGTAGTACGACATTGGTCGTGGAAAGATAAGAGAAGGAAAGATAGGGTGAAACAAGGAATATCACTGCCAAGATGTCGTCCTCCTTCATCCGAATAATATTGTCCACTGAAGGATGAAAATCAGCTTTAAATGTATAAAACATTATAGACATTAATTTTATTAATACATGTCTAAATCTTAATATCTTTGAATTATTCATTACATCAATTCCAACTATTCTTATTATATGAAAATTAATATAATTTTTAAGAATATTTGTATATTATACCCACGCATAAACACATGCATCTATAAATATAAAATAATTTAATATTTTTAGAATATTTGTACGTTACATACGCATATAGCGTGTTGGAATTTTCTTTATTTTTTCTTCAGCCGTCTAATAACATTCATTATAATTTAATTATCTAAATAAAATAAATAGGAATTTTACTTTTTCGGTTAACCACAAAAGTATTTTATTTTTATTTTTTTTTTAATATGTGTTTCCCCATGCATTTAGAAGACAGTTAAATTGCAAGCATAACGCATAAACATTCAATTATGATGCTTATATCTCATAAAGAAAACACAAAACACGAGAGAAAATAAACACATCGGACCAAGAAATGATGTCTTTCAATATATATGTGTGTGTGTGTGTGTGTGTGTGTGTCTGTATGTAAAGGCTTATAGCAAATTATAGTGATTTAAATTCAAATCGAATAAGTTTCTTGTATCATTGCAACTTTTCTATATTAAAAAATACTTTTGCATATCGATATACGTACAGACAAAACTGTATAATGTAATTGTAAAATTTATAATTATTCGACAAGTTCTTACGAGCGCATCTATGTTTTGCTATTTAAAGACGAGATTTGTGAGACTCTCCTTTGGAATTCAGGCAACTTTAATGCTTTGTCTCGAGAATAATTTAGAAGGGGCATAAGTTTTAATTATCCCTCTACAGTATTGAATTTCGATCTTTCCTACGTGTGAAGTGTGCACGTATTAAATTTGCAATATTACTCGATGCACACATAAATCGTTGCTTGAAATATAAATAGTCTAATAGAAATTGCAATACTATTGAAATCTAACAATACCTACACTACAGAGTCCAAACGTTAAACGAAAGTTTTTCGCGTCCTTCACCCTAATCGCTCGCGTATTAAAATGAGAAAATCAGCATAATATATCACTAACTTCGTGTCTCTTTCTATTTAACACGAGCAAATTTAATAAGAAGCACCATGAAATCTGTCTTTAGAATCGACGTATATGCGGCAAAATTTTCCCAAGCAAATACTTGGTTCTTGCGGAAGATCTCGAGGATGCCCGAACATACGCGTGGCAAAAGGCGAATAATAGAGTTGGATGTGTAAGGATGGGACAGTACACGTAGATCAATGGTCCGACTGGTCGAACTTACCCGCGGGCGACATTACTAATTACAATTGCGACATTCCCGCGCTTTGAAAATAGCTCTCTGTGAGCTGCGAAAGCCCTTGGCTTCGGCGCTACGCGTCGTCGAGCGTGGGGAGGTGGCATCATTGGCTGGGCGCCTTTTATAACGACGAACTAACCACCATTACACAATTCAAGGGCAGTTTAACCGCGCCTTCCCCTAAGCTCTTCCGTCACCCCCCTCCCCCCCCCCCCCCCCCCCCCCCCATCCCCCTCCGTCCAACACACCGCCCATCGTTACATCACTTTAACGATTCTCCGCTATTAGCGCTGCAGAGCGACTAATGAAATGTTGCCGAAAATGCGCGTGGCTGGGGCCGCGGCCACGGGCGACCTACAAACCCATATCTTTCCAACACAGGCGCATCGTTAAGATCCGAATCCTGGATCTCAAAGTGCGTTCCCATCGTTCACGAGGTAATCGAATTGCGATGCTGGCGGTAGTAAGCGCCTATCCAATCGACTTCCCAGCTTCATAAGGAGATAGATAGTGAGAGAGATAGAGAGATAGATAGATAGTGAGAGAGAGAGATAGATAGATAGATAGATAGAGAGCGAGAGAGAGAGAGAGAGCGAGAGAGAGAGAGAGCGAGAGAGAGAGAGAGCGAGAGAGAGAGAGAGCGAGAGAGAGTGAGTGAGTGTGTGTGTGTGTGTGTGTGTGTGTGTGTGTGCGTGTCGTTAACCTCTTCTGCCCGCCGGGATGAAATTAATCTTGGCGCACGACGAATCGATGTCTCGCGGAGTTTCTGCGAAAGTTCCCTCCCACGCGAAAGGCCCGTGCTTCTGTTTTTCTTTTCGTTTTTTGTTTTTTGTTTTTGTCTTTTTTTCACTGAGCGCGAACGACTGTTCGAGAATAGACCGTTCTCCCTCTGACCACTCCGTCGTCAACGAGTGGAAGCTAGCCCCGGAGCCCTCCTCCTTGTGACGAGATACGAGGTTACGGGACGAGGGGGAAACGCGTGGAATCCCCCGTTAACTCGCGGCCGACGCAATTACATAATTAACGGTATAAAAATAAACGCGACGCGAGTGGCACGATTCTCGTGAAGCCGCGAGAGGGAGACAATGTGCGCACCTCTAATAATAGAGTTCGCGCGTCGAGAGTTGAAAATCCGATACGTTGAAGCACCGACCCGAGCTGGAATCTTCGAGTCGGAATCGTGAACCTCGCGTAACCCCGGCGACGCGGGGCCGTGGGAAAATGTACCGATCGGCCAATTAGCCTATCTGGATTGTAACGCGCTACTTCGTTCGATTATCTCGCGTCATTGATTCGGTCGGAGATATGATTGGGACGAGCATAGGTAGGTAGGTAGGTAGGTAGGTAGGTAGGTAGGTAGGAGCTCGGCATCGGATTCGAGCGTCGATTTATCGAGTCGGAAGTGGTGGATCGCTCGTGGCTCGATCAGTGGTGTGGCTGAATTGCGGGGAAACTGGCTGATAACGGCGGATGGCCACCGTTCGGGCTTTTCGCCGAAGGGCAAATTGAGTCTCGCGATTGTTGGCCGATTACCGGGATTCGTTGTATGTTCTAGCGGTGGCTCCAGTCGTCATGGGGGACACACGAAGGAGGAGGAGGAGGGTAGAGGACGACGAGAGAAGACGAGCGAAGGAGAAGAGGCTGCTGAAGCGTTCGATTCTAATGGAATGTGCGCGCAACTTTCTACGACATAATGAGTTCATGAGATGGGTTGCCGGTTTTTTTTTTTTATCTTTTTTTTTTCTTTTATCGGGGATTAGTTTACGCGCGTTTACGAAAGGCGAACAATTGGAAAGGCTGAGAGGTGAATTCGGCGAGGAGGCAAATGCATGGCGGGAAGTGGTTGAGGTAGAGTCGATCGGAAATCGATATCCTTTTATCTTTTTAATAGTCTTAAGCGACACTTGTTCGTATAGCTTTAGCGAGGACTTAAGATATTTCTTTAGATGTTTGACTTTATTAAGATAGAATGAGTAACACTTTGGAAGCTCTTCTCAGAAATGCGAATGACGTTGGATGATTGATTTAAAGAAATTGATAGTCTCGAATGACAAGCATGAAAATGTAGAAATTATTCAGATAATTGTCACTCGTGATAGATTTGAAAATCTCAAAATTTAAGGCCTTCATTGCGGCATTTAAATCTGATAATACAATGTTCATTGGGAAAAGTAGCTAAACCAAGGTATTAAAAATTCCTAATGACCATTTGCTTCGCTGAATTGAGTAAAATTACAGGGTACTTGTCTGTGCAATGAATGTTAAAATAAAATTCTTACCGACGTCGTTATAACGTTAAAGACAAGTCACTTAACACTTGAATAATAATAATTATTTAACACTTTTTACAAATGTCGGTAATAAAAATATTTGCGTATTATATTTTCTGGCCTTTGAAAGAACGTGCATTCATAAATTTTTGAAAATCTGTCGGAGTTATTTCTACGAGGGGCAAAGACATAATAAAATTTAATTCGTTTTATATTATTATGAGAAAATCTTATCTAACGCAATATAACCGTCATCATATAATTTGTTGATTAAAAACTAAATTTACGAATTGTCGTTTATTAAATAAGATTTAAAATAATATTCGATGTAAAATGATGTATATCTGGTGATCCTCAAATTCACTTTATTACTTAATTATTTTTAATATATAATAAGTAATGTGCAATAAATAACAGTGACCTCCTCATCATCATTATTATTGTTAGTATTATTTTTATTATAATTATCGTTATAATTGTTGTTGTTATTGTTATTGTTATTGTTATTGTCGTCGTTGTTGTTCTTGCTGTTGCTGTTATTACTATAATAATAACAATAATAATAATAATAATTATTATTATTATTGGGATATTTTTTTTTCTTCAAAATATTAATTAATCGTTTATTCTGGTCATAATTAACTTAAGCAATAAATGGTTGGCTAATTAATTTTTTATTGGCGATTATATGTCTTCACTTTGTTTATAAAAGCGTAAATTTATTTCTCAATTGTCCACTAATTGTTCTATTACAATATTTCATATATTAGTGGTGTAATAAGCAACTACTGTAATTAGCCAAAAGAATTATATTTACCGCTAGCAGTAGCACTTCAAAAACTAATAATACTTTAAGAAGATGTTTTTAATTAACGAAAAAATGTTCATCTTGGTGTATTATATTTACAATTTAATAAAAATATTGGCTAATAAGAGTAATCAAGTTTTACGAATTTTAAGTAATATCTTTTATCTTACAGTCGTTGTAAATATGCGTTCGTGATTGAATTAAGGGGATACTTTGATGTCTCAAATATTATTTAAGCTCTGGGAATATTATAATGAAAAATGACAGATCATATACAAAATGTAATTAACGTCTTTTAATTTGCATTAGATAAAATGTAAAAAGAAAATTTTTATTTCATCTTTTCTGATATGTCATTATAATATACATAAAGTGAAAAAATTCATAGTTCGGTTACTCTACATATCCGTCTATTTATTATTAATCGCCAATTATATATTTATATTAATAAAGCAAATGAAAACAGAGAAAAAATAAATAAATAAAAACAGCATATATTAAAATAATAATAATAATAATAATAATAATAATAATATTAATAATAATAATATTAATAATAATAATATTTCGAACGTAATAACTTAATTGTTTTGAAACTCAATTCTTAGTTTTGATAAAATTGAGAAATATTGAGAAAAATATTCATTGGATCATAAAATTTGAAAAAATATAATACGAATGAGAATTGAATTTGCAAATTAAGATCAATGTTTGAAGCAAATAAGTTTATTTATTATTGTCAAAGTCCTGTCGTTATTAGTTTTTACAGAAATATATAATTTCACTGCCAAATAACAGATAAAACAAATTATTGCTGCAACTGTGAAAATCTCTGAAAATTTCTAGGCGTTACAATTAATAGTGTAAATCAACAGAAATTATCAAGCAATGAAATTGACAAAAATCTATGTAATTAAATTATAGGTAGAGCATATACTTTTATGCGGTACTCGATCTCTATTGTTAAAATTTTTTGTAAATACAATTTATTAATATTCTGAAAATACTTTAAGATACATAGATGAATTTCATAATGTTTCGACAATTAAAGTTTTAAGATTTTCATAATATTATTCTAAAGGAATGAACTATTTAATTAAGTTTCGGATGAGGAGAAAATATTATAACGCTTTTTTCGTACATCGTGTACTCTTCATTCAATGCTAATATACGTTAAATCTCTCGAATTTTAACGACTCGAATATAATAAGCTGACGAAGAGGATTGAAAGGTTGAATGTCGCCCCTAGCGAAACTTGTACCTAAGAATTATAATAGATTTATCATTAGAAAAGATGTGTTGGTAATACTTACGGTTCGCATACTCGTTGTTTGCAAAATTCAAATAAACGTAACATTCGTTTGACTCACCTGAAATAATAGACTTGTTAGCTTCAATGTATTTATTCTAAGCAACGAAATATGCAGTTATCAATTATCAATTATTGTTATAATTACCAATGCAACATAAGCAATGCATAGGCTATTAATTTACAATGAAATATGAATCTTACATTCCAAATACTTTGAAACGACGACTACAATAACTACGATTAGTAGTAATTATTTTTGGAACGAACCCTTCATTTTCACATTTCATATATTTATAGAAACATAATTTTATAGAAACATTGAGCTGTATTGCATTAATATCAATTAAAATTTCGATCTAAGTATCTACAGCCTGTGCATCCTTACCTTTATCTCAACGTCAATGCCTGCCTTAATTTATAAAAACTTTATAGCTTAATATAAATACCGATACACTAAATGATTCGAATGATTAATAACATATAATCGCGCGAATGTTCAAGGTTGCAATTCAAGCAGGCACATGTTCATCAAATGGATGAACTTGACATAATGTGAAATATAACACCTAACATAATCATTTCATTACTATTATTCTTAGAATGTTAAAGTCTCTTGAATTGAGCGTAATTTTAGACTAAACATATTAATCATGAATAGAACGAAGTTTAATCTCATTAATAGTTTAAATGTGGATTATTATTCTAAATGGGTCACTCGATTATTCAACGGCTAAGGAGCTTTGTGCATCTGGCATTGCTTGAATTATGTTGGATTTTACCAACACGACCGATAAGTCCTTAATATTAATATTTTTTTTCACTTTGATAAGCTCTAATGCATTATTATGGCTGCGTGTAGATGATTGGGAACGATGTACACGTGATTCTCAATAATATCACGATCTCGTTATTATTTCATTGGGTTGGGGACTCCGTAGGTGTACCACTTTCACGAAGGCGCGGCATTTAAGTTTTCCCCCGAGGTGATGAATTATTAGCTACCGGCTTTTCACACGCAAAATCGCGGAAGTCTCGAAAAATTTAAGATACGCATAAAGACACCCGAGCGGGTCTTATCAATTTTAATAATTGGCAAGGCGAATCATAGGTCGGCAAATTATAGTCAAGTTGCGATAGCGTTGAAACTCGACGAGGCTGTTCCACATTATGGCCACTTGTTCCCTCACAGCCATTACGGCAATTGCTCGGGACCGTCATCTTTCCTTCGTTTGCCCCGTTGCACCGTTCGGCGCTTGGGGTCAAGAGGCTCGAGTTACTCGCCTCCCCCGCGTGGCACGAGACTCGGAAGCCGCTATTGGCCGCATCCCTTTATCGTCCCGTAGATCGACCCCCGCCCCGAGTAGCATCCATTATATTGGCCTCGTCCAGAGCTAGAGTGGCGGTAACTGCAGCATCTGCTGCTCGCGTTTCTTTCGTTGCGGAGTCTGGAGCTTCGATTTTCGAAGATTGTGCTCGAGCGGCAAATGGTGGTGACGGGAAGCTTGGTTATTTTCTTGCAAAGGATGCGCTCGAGATCAGAGTTTTCGGCTTGGCTCGGTTTTAGAACTGATAATGCCCATCAGATGCTAAATTAATACTCTGTGTATATATATATATATATATATATATATATACATACACACGTGCACGCACACGCACACACACACGCGCGCACACACACACACACATATACATATGTCCTATGATAAAATGAAAAATTTTCGAATCAAGATTAAGACGAGCTCGAGAGAGCAATACAGGTAAAGGTCGAGATATTTGAGAATTATTGATTCTCTCTAATTATAGCATAATTTTATATAAGTCATTTGACTTTTATCGAGATATTAAATGAATTGCTAGAAATATTTCTTCCAATCCGAGACGAATCATTAATCATTTTCATAATTTATCAGATCAATATCGATCAGATTTTCTGGTTGGAAAAGAGTTTTTTTTGTTTTTGTTTTTTTTTTTTTGTTTTTTTTTATTAAAATTCCTTCAACTTACTTTTCTAAAGTTCCAACACAATTCCCACATCATTTACAACAATATATTTTTTACTAAATATTTAAAAGAATATTTATTTTAATTACGAGAATTTTTAGATATTGGGGGAAATAATAATTTTCTAATGAGATGAAACGTTTGATACTAACGAGCTTAATATGAAAATTATTACTAAATTGCAAGTTACTAAGAATAAAAATTATATAAGATGAGTTGTATGCGGCGAATATTTTAATATAAAGAATTCTGTGCCTATGAATCGGTAAATACATAAGGCTTTCCGATCACGAGTTATAAATTTCTCTATAATACTGAATTTGAAATACGTTCATTCGATACAAAAATTTACAAATGAAACCATGAAATAGTATAAAAATTCAGCTTCGAATAAACAAAATCAGTAATAATTTATTGATACGTTTTATGCGTTGATATGCAATTTTTTTCCCCCATTATTTAAATAAATGTAAATGAGATGCCGCATGGAAAATCTAATCGCCAATTCTTGATAAACAGTCTCTAGGCTGAATGCATTTTCTATTCGAACTTTACGTAATTTTTGTTTGAAAATGAAGTTTCCGATAATGTTAATTCGACTTATTATTTTTAATTACTTGTTATTCTATATTAAATAACACTACTTGCTTATCGGTGAAACAGTACACGTTGTTGTAGATTAAAACACTTGTTCCATTTATTAATTATATTTAATGTTTCTTATACTTTTAATAGGCTTAATCGATGATTCGATTCTATTAAAAAAATTGTATTTCTAAATTTAATATGATTAAGTAGCTTTTTGTTTCTTTGTTTTTATACTGTTAATGTAATCGTAAACTTTTTTTTATTGAGTTGCTTATAACTAATCGATATATATATATATATAGACGAGTCGTTAATTTGATGTATTTTGTCATTGGTTCTAAAAAGTAAATGAACGACCACTTAAAAATTTAATGTATCACAATTAATTATTAAGCAATTCTAAAATTGATCATAAGTTCTTGCGTACTTTTTTTTTTATCTTGAATTATGCAGAAAAAAAAATGTGAAAATATTAAATTTATTATAAAATTATATTTTCACTTTTTCTCTCGAAAACCATGATATTGAAATGTCATTTAATATTGTCGTTAACTTTGTCGTCCAATAGAATAAAATCAGCTTACTGTCATTACGAACCAAAAATTTTACTTTGTCAAAATTCTTTATAAAGAAAAGATAGAACGAGTTAATATTTATAATTAAATTCTCATTTTCTATTTAAATTGTCAACAATAGTATAGAATGTACTCAAAAAAACATACTTTCGATTAATAAACAGTAACGTATGTTCAACGGTTTGTTCTCGATTATTTTACCTTTTTTTCCTACTCCGAAGAATTTATGATTGGGTCGCACGACTTTTGTCAAGATTTTTGAAAAGTACAGCAGTAAGGTTAGGTACATCAGTCATTCGTTTCTTCAATCACAACTAATTAATTTTATCAAGTCAATGTCATATGTGTCAAACTTGTATAAAGCATTCTTTGATTTTTCATAAATGAAGTAAGGTATATAATGTTAATAATAAAAAAGAAAAGAAAAAGAAAGAAAGTCAGGAAAACTGTCGACAGTTGACTATTGCGACAGTCGCGTCGCGTAAATCAATCAGTGCTTCTGTTTGAAATTGCAAATGAAAAAACATTGCTTAATAGTGCGTGGGCGTGCATAGGTAGTGACGTACGGCATACACACACACAGAGAGAGAGAGAGAGAGAGGGTGTGTGAGAGAGAGTGGGGGGAGGGGGAAGTACGCGTAGAGGTCGAGAGATAAGAGGGTGGGAAAGATGCTGACTAGGATTCGAGGTCGAGGGCCCCTCGATCGGTTACCAGTCCGCGGCTGGCATCCCCGGCAACGTCCTCCTCGTGGAAAAGTTCGTTCATTTTCCCGATGACGATTGCGAGTGACCTCTTTTTATGGCTCTCCACAAAAGTCACCAGCACTCGCTGGCTTATCGTTCGCGTGAAAATTTATCTTTGTGTAAATGCAAGTTTGTCAGTATAGAGCAGAAAAAGAAAGCGAGCGAGGGTCCGGCTTTTAACGCTTTCCAGGCGTAACTCGTGAAAGTATCCAAATCCAATGAAGGCAGTTCGTAAGTGTCTGTGTGCCTGCTTTTTTTCTCTTTCATCACAAACAATTCATAGTTCTTTTAATGGGGCTGTTCGTTGAATTTGAAGCTCGAAGCGGGAAACTATTGTCGTTATATTCTATCGCTGAATGTTTGTTTTGAATTTTGAGCGAATCGATTTGACCATGGACAGCTTTTCCCGAGGCCGTCTCTCCAACGAATATCATTACCAAATCGACGAACGTCCACATTTTTCATGCCGATAACATCTGTCTGAAGTCCGTGGAGATTTTTTTTAATATGCTCACGCGAAACTACCATCATTAAAATATGTCTTTAAATATATCCAGCTGTATGGGTGGGTGGGGGGGGGGGGGGAAATTTACAAGGCACTTTTGAAGGTAAGTGCTCGAGCGAGGAGGCATTTTTCTTACTTTCGTCAAACGACAAGTCGGATATTCTATTCGCATGACCAGCCGTTTAAAATTATTTTACCTAAGCTCGCCCTCGACGCTATTTCAAAAACATTTTCCATTGTCGCGCGTGAATACGCAGCCGAGCGAGTTACAACATCCGGCAACGTACAGCTCAAACGATTCTCGCCAACGATATCCATACACATCGCTTATACCCCTCCCCCCCCCTTCCTGCGATTGTTCGCAAGCGATAAAATGAAGGAGAAAAAGTCACTGGAATGTGCCGGCGGTCGGTAGCCCTTGAAATGGAACGGACAGCACGCAGATATAAAAGGCAAGTGAAGGCGACTCGCGATGCCTCTGTCCCTCTCAAAAGTCAACAGGGCGTCGCTTTAAATTCGAAGTCCCGGGCACGTGGCCTTGCACGCTGACTGCCCAAGTGAATATTGAGGTAGAGAGAGAGAGAGAGAGAGATAGAGAGAGCGATTGTGTGTGTGTGTGTGTGTGTGTGTGTGTGTGTGTGTGTGTGTGTGTGTGTGTGTGTGTGTGTGTGTGTGTGTGTGCGCGCATGCGTGTGTGTGTATTTGCGGTGGAGGGAGGGGGGAATAGAGGAGGAGTAATATAGTCGATAAAGTGGAAAGAAGACAAAGAATCCAAGGGAGATTATGCGTGTGGGATGCGTCGACGCGCTTATCGGCGAGCGAAAACACCATTGAGTCACGTTTATCGGCGATAAGATACGTCGCCGCGGGAGCGAGCCAGCGGAAACGGCTTCGTATCGACGTATTCTGGATCGATGATGCCGACGAAGTTCTAAGCGCCCGAAAATGACTGGACTCCTATCTGAGGTAGTGGTCGCGCCACGAATTTTATCGTCGGCGGTGATATTGTCGAGTGGCGTTGGGACGCGATTGGCTTGGTGATTTAATTCGTGAAAGGAGATACGGCCGCGTGGAATAACAAGTGGATTGTGCGTGCAATCGATAGAGAAATTATTGGCGAGAGAGCTTTTCTTATTATGCATTTGGCAGGTGGTTGACGGGCACTCATTATTAGTCGGTACAATGCGCAAACGTTCTCGCACACATTGACGCGCGCTAACCGGATGAGCGACTCCTGCCGATTATTATGCTGTGGTAAGTGAAATAGCCGCGAATAAGAAAGTTCGGAGTGAAGGCCGTGGATGGGGTTTCGATCGACTTATCGATTGGTGTAAATAGTTAAGGCTCGAACGTTTGCCACGGGAACTAGATTGACCGAGGACTTACAAATAATCTTGACAAGCATAAAAATTACATTGCCAATGATAATGCGAATCGAAAATATCGATAAGTTACTACGGTAAATTGCACGCTCGAGCTTATTTATATATATATATATATATATTTATATATATATATATATATATATATATATATATATAAGCACTCTTGCAACTTGTTACAATATTCAGCAAATAAATTCAAGATAATAATATTTTACATTTTGGTTATGTAATTTGAATTTATAAAGTGATCGTTATTATTCATTGGGGCGAGAAATGGTAGATGATAGTAATAGCCGCCGATGAAAAGACAACTTTGTTGGTTTTCTCGTAGAATTTTCTCAATTAGCTCTATTAATAAATATATGAATAGGAAATTTAATATTATTGAACATTGTAAAAGAAGAAAATTCTTTCGTCTTTGCTCAACGAAGATCGTATTATTTTTCGATATCTATGTGGAAACTCTTTTACTTATACGTACACGTTATCAAAAATTTATAATCACAGCGTGGGGACAATAAAGTTCCACTTGCTATTAGGATTTCTTTAAATGGCCAATTTCGAATAGGAAAAATCTTCAAGAAGCAAATTCAAATTATGGAATGTGATTATGTTGCTAATTTATAACGGCACAGACAGTAGGAGTTTTGCAGTTAACCGAGCTTGAGGTTACCATAGCAATGAAAAAGAATAATATATTACAATTAGTTTCGAGCATTTACTTAAACAAAAAAAAAAAAAAAAAAAAAAAAAAAAAAAAAAAAAAAAAAAAAAAAATAAAGAAATAAAAATAAAAATATAACAAGAATAGAATAGAATAGAATAACAAAGGATAAATAAAGTCATAAATCTCAAGTGAAGTTTACTGTATTTTTAAAATTATTACTCACCGTATAGATTTATGAAAAGTGAAATCAGGGATAAGTGTATTTTAATGAGATAATTTATTTTAAAAATAAATTCAGTGAAAAATGTAAGAGTTAGTATATTTCATTTTGAAGCCAATATAAATGTTTAAATAAATATTGCCACTCGAAATGAGCGATAATATTTATTAACGGGCGATAAAAATAAAATGATATAAATACTTTTATCTATGAGTACATAGGTATTGGATAATTAAGGTATTGGATAAAGTAGAAAATATATTAAAAAAAACGTATAGTTAAGTATGTTTTTGCTATCGAAATGGCCGAATAAGAATGTAATGGTATATACACAGTCCATTAAAAAATAACAAATCATAAATTACATAATTATGAATAAAAAAATTTCAATTATCTCTATTATTTCATGAAATAGCTTAATTAACAGATTATCCTGTTCTTTTAAACTCATTTCGTCCTTTCTTAACAAGTGTATCGCATCGTTTTCGTTTATTGTCAAGCAATTACCTGACAAAAGCTCATCCTTTAGAGTAATTGACTTCAATATTATTTTTGAGACATAGGGCGGATAATTGTAAAAAGAGACAGTATTTACTAAAGGCGGTAATAATAAAAATAGAATGTGATGAGTTTTTATAGTGACACGGCGAAAGAATTTATTTCAAAATAAGATTGTTAGTTCAAATTAAGTTAGCCGCATATCTACCTTGAATTACAAACATTTCAAACTTATTTGGACTTTACATGTTTTCATTGTTCATTATATTAGGCGAGTCAAGTTAGCCAATATAAATGTTCAAATATCCTTATTTGCAAAGCAATTAGAAGCTAGTTCGTTTTACCTTATGATTTAGCTGAAGTCGGTTCCCTCGGCTTTACAAGAAACCTCGGCTTTTCCCGCGCACGGAGTATCGTGCGATTATTCCAAATAAACGCCCCACCCAATTCGTAAAACATTGCAGATTCAGAATATAAAAATCGAAAACGACAGAACTTTCTTGGGCCGTTTTTCTTGCCTTCGGTTGCAAAAGCCTCTCGGTCCATTAATTCAATTCCAATTCTAATTGAAAATACCGAGGGAGCATCGTTCGGCCAGCTCGCTGTTCGGATGTAGAAATAAATAGAAAAATAAAAAGAAAAAGATAAGGAAAAAGTAAAGGGAAAAAAGGGGAAAATACAAATGAAATGGCGTAAGGAGAATTGAAAGTAAAAAAAGAAATTAGGAGATATCCTGGCAGACTACACGTGCTTCGGGGCCACGGCTATCCTCGCGGCCAGTTAATTGGCAAGTTAGGGTCGAGGGTGAGTCGAGAGAGGGTTAGTGGCGTGGTGAGCGTAGTATCCAAGCCATAATCCAAGGAATCAATCACTGGGCAAACGTGCGGGACGGAAAACTGTGGCAGTGGCAGGGGGGTGGGGGGTGGGGGTGGGAGGGCCGGAGCCGCGAATTTCGAGGAGAAGAATAAGCGGAGAGGGAACTCACGAGGACAATGAAATCCAATAAGGCGGGATAAAGAGGCGCCGAGACGCGATAAATATTTTGCAACGAGAGTGGCCAAATAATCGGTGGGTTAAGCGTGCATGCGGTGTGTCGTGGGTTGGGTTGGTGGCAGCGGCTGCGACGACGAGGCGGAATGATAGCTGGGGGATGAGAGGAAGGAGGAGGAGGAGGTGGAGGAGGAGGAGGAGGAGGTGGAGGAGGTAGAGGAGGAATAGAATGGGATGAGATGGAATGAGAGGGAGGAGGCGAGTAGGGTGAAGGGGCTGCTGGAGGAGTACAATGGGGCGGGGGTGCACGTGCCAGTGGGTCACTGTGGGGCTGATTTGGGGTGGTTGGGCGGGTGGGTGGGGGTCGGTCCGCTTAGGTGTTGGTTGCGCGCGCAGCCGGTGGGCGAAAAGGAACGGGGCTGGTGGCGCGCGCACGGGCCAGATTAGGGCGATCGTTACAACCGGAGCCAAGGTTCGGCTCTAACCTCACCTGGCCTCGTTCACGCTGGCGCACCCTCGTGTTGCATCGGGGGTGTGCTCGCTTGCGCTAGGGCGCATTTGCATGCAATCAGCATGCATGCGCCTGGGAACTACGTCGTCCGACTTTTATCCTCTGCGAAAATCAGTGTGATACGCAAGAGGCGGGGTGGGGAGGCGTATATGAGTTCGCGCGTGCGTGCCATCGATGAAAGAACGGCGACGGATGGCTGTGACGGGTGAAGGAGGAGGAGGATAAGGAGGAGGCCGATGAGGGGGGGAGGAATTTTCGGCTGTCACGCGGGCCTGCTTCCTAATAAATTCACATCATTTTTGAAGTGCGTTTATAAGCAGCCAATCACCGACACTTTTCTATTCGTTAACTCATACTTTCTCGTTTTCGTAAATTATCTCCTATTCTCTTCGCCTACGACTTAACTGTTTTACCCACAGTCGCTAGCCGTACATATGTAATGTAGATGAGCCGAATAAACTAAAAGAGTTCGTACTCTTTCAGTTAACGTGGCGTAGTTTTTTTTCGAAAATAATCGACTTTTATTTGTATTTATAAATACAAATGATTTGCGTCGTCGTTTTATTATTCCCGAAACATAGTCACTAATTTATTCTTACATGCAAAGCATTAATTCTTATCGAGCTGACGAAATATAATATAATTTTTTAAAAATTAGCTTTATACGCCGAATTCATCTCCATCCTTAATGTATATATAATTTTTCTTCCTCGAGCATTTAACGTCGTAAGCTTTTAAATTGAACTCTTAGCCACTTATTCGTCGTTAAATAACGAGCTTGAAATCATAATAGAAACTGCATTAATATAATATATATACATTATATTTTATGTCGAGTATTTAAATTCAAGTACAGTATATTAATTCTGCAAGTTTTATTTATTAATTATGAAAAAAAAGTACTTGGTGTTATGAAAAGTACTTTATACAATAATTCAAGCATTAATTATTATAAATTATCGAAAATTTATTAATGCAAAAATATTTTTTCCCAAAATTTTATAATTATATATAATCAATCAAATTTAAAATCTTTTTTTTTTTATAAAATTTTCTTATTATATATAATCAATTTAATAACATTAAATTTTACTTTAAATTTGTTAATCGCAATTGTTATAAAATTTGTATAAAACATTTCTATAATATAAAATATTAGTAGTAGTTGATGTTATTTTTTATATCTACGTCAAGTGATTAACGAACCGTTGATCGAATTCTTCACTCCATCACTTCCATGATCCGTACAATTTCCAAGTTATTTTCTTCTTTTCCTATCTCATCACCATTAAAGAAAAGTTTTACAGATACTTGCATGTTCTTTTTTTTTTAATTTTTTGCTCCTTTAGGCTTCTTTAAACAATCGCATAGTCACGGAAAATAATTTTTACAATAAGTATTAGTAATTTTTTCACTTATTTTTCTTTCGCATTTTCTCTTTCCATGTTTCATTTCAACCTAGTTTTAGACCAGTGATTCATGTGAATATTATTGCACATATTAATTATCACATTTTTGCTACTAGATTTTAATATATATTAGTAATTAGTGAAAAAATATTTCAAATGATAATTGAAATATTAAAGAAAAAAACTTTCTCCAAAATATCAAATAATAAATTATTAATTTTGTATATTGAATTTCTTATTACTTATAATCATTATAAAAATTACATTAAATATGCTTCAGTATGAATATTGTTGCAGTATTAAATATAATATTCTGAAAATTATTTGTCACATAATGTTACTTCATTTATATCGTTATGAAACGACAAAATGTAAATATAAAATATCAAAGATTTAACAGATTGCACATAGCATTACTGAAATTGTTTTTCTTTTTTATTTACTTTATAGCGATATTGTAAAGTATCTGAATTGTAACATATAAAATCTGTTTAGCATTAGAATATTATTGTTTATATATAATAGATTGTTGACTAATGCAGTATATATATCGTGGTTAAATAATGTAGACGAATTAAAAATTGAACTAAAAAAAATAATGAGATTTAGATTTCGAAAGAGTAGATAAATTTAATTTAATTTTATATTAGAATTTTATTTTCACTAATTTATTACTTAATCATTAATTAAAATAATAATATATTTATTTATTTATATAATATTATTTTATGTAATTAAAAAATAAACGAATCAATGTCCCATTCAAAAAAATTTCATTCTCCTTGCTAATGAAAAAGACTTTATAAAACTATTGTACTCGATAAACAAGGATAATTGTACCTCCTCTATAATAGAGGATATATATGCCTAATAGGACAACTTAGGCGTATAAAAATAGTATCTCTTGTCCGACAAGTACTCAATCAATATAAGCGTTTTTAGAAACTTGCTTAGAAAGTGATTCGTGGACTTGTGATATAGTGATATAATAAAACTATTTAATGCTCGATAGGCGGAGTATTGCTGTACACGAAGTTCGATGTTTTGCATCGCTCGTCCAAGTGAAAGTACGGAATGTCAATGCCACTAATACAATATTAAACTTTCTATTGTGTAGATCTTTTAAATTAGGTTTTATTTTATAACTGTTTAAGTTAGATATACTTTTATGTTCCCTAATTGAAAAATCTTTCGTGTTAATAAATCGTATGTAATAATCATTAGTTGTTACAGAACTGTAACTTTCCAACTTTGCCGCAAATGCAATTGATAATTAAATTAAATTAGATAATTTAATTTAAAACTAAAACTATCACTTACTGATTAATAAATCTGATATTATTTGATGCCTATTCACTCTATTGCATATTAATGAGTGCCTAGGAGTACATTTACTCTGCATATATTAAATTAACATATGCGAGTAGTCGAATAAGTAAACAAAGTATTTGTACGTTTGGCAAATACGAAATAGGTAAACAGCTTATATGAAAATTCGCACTAATTTTTTATTATATATAATGTTCAATGAACATCGTATATATTTACCGATTATGCTCCTCAATATTATTATATACAATTAAATATTTCTATTGTAATTTATGTATGTATAAATTAATAGTATTGAAATGGTGTTTCACTCGAATAGTTAAATTGCATGAAACAAGTAGAGTTTAGCACTCCCTTACATAAAGTATGTACATACTTGTTTAATATTTAACACATTTAAACACATTTTAAAAGTGGAACAAGAAAATTAAAATTTCATAGATCACAATCAATATAAATAATGATAAACGTTACGATTATATTTACTTAAATAAAAAAAAAAATATATATATCGGGCACGTACAATTTTACGATACAAAATATTTTTTCATCGAAAAACACAAAACAAATGATTAAAAATTAAAAAGTTACGTGCTCGTATGAGTTTAAACTTTATTCCTTAATTTATTTAATTTATAAAAGTTATGAGAATCGTTTAAATTATTAGACAAATACAATGTAAAGAGAGGACACTTAAAAAAGAAGTTATATTACTCAAATAAAGAAAATGGGCAGAAATAACAAATAATATATAATTTTAAATGAAATCCTTTTGTATACAAATTTGCTCGTTTTTCAAACGAGTCGAATCATTTAAAAGAGTCTAAAAAATAAAGTAGAAACTCGGATGACAGTCAAAGAGGCAGTAAAAAAGCAAATATCCGTAAAAAAGACATGTTGTCTTATATTTTATCTACTTCAGTAAAGTTAGAAAATATACGTGCGTACCTTTCGTTTTATGTGTGAGGATTTCGTTAGGAAATAGAAAAAAATATAATACGTATGGCTTGAACTGTAAGAATGTAAAATAGGTTAATTAAAATACTTGTAGTTATTCATATATTTTAATAATGAAAAAATATCCAAGAAACGTTAAAGAGAGAGAGAGAGAGAGAGAGAGTGAGTGAGTGAGTGAGGGGGGGGGGGGGGAGATTAAGCAATACCCAACCAAATATAATAAATTACTTATAATAAGCTACTTTATGAAATATGAAATACCAATTAAGGATTTTTGCAAAAAAAAGGTATTAGTTTAAAAGAGATAAAACTAACCGAATAATTTAAAGCGAATAATATAAAAGCAAAAATAACAAAAGACAAGTAGCGCAATATGATAAGGGAAAACGTAGTACAATATTTGAAAGCAACAACAGATAAAGAAATCAGAGATGACTTTACTTAGTGTATGCGTATTGAAAGAAATCAATATCTATTCTATACATTTTTATTACTGTATTGTAGAAATTAATTGTCCATTATAGAGTTCCATTTTACTTTTATAAGTAACAGTATCTCCACATTCGTAAAATCTCCCATTAAACTTCCTTTACACGGTTTACTAAAAACTATTGATTTTTTAAAAACAATTTACTTCGTTTGAATAAAACATAAATCATAATGTCATAATTAAAAGAAAAAAGAAAAAGAAAAAAAGAAGTAGTATACCGTAGAGTAAAAAGAATTTCGTGAAGTTCGAGAAAAAATTGAAACTCAATACGCTGGATAAATGTTAAAATATTAATATTTTCAATTAGAATTTCCATGCTTATTTCCATCTAAATCAATTATTAAACTACATTTTCGATAATGTTTATTCAATCAATGATTTGATAGAAATATAATTATATATGACGAATGAATTGTATCGTTACGTAATCTTTTATAGTTAAACGAATTATCGAAATACTCATGAACGAGAAGCGCAATATTTACGCTATATATTTTAAATAAATGTTTCAACGGGGATTTTGCGTTGGGAGTAAATTTGAATAAGATTCTTCGAACTTTTAACGACAAAGGAAAAGAAGTAGTAAAAGAAGTATAAGTAAGGATCTCAAAGATATCGAAAAATTACAACTTTGTAATGATTTAGTTAGGTGATTATATCCCCTAATAATAATCTAACTTATAAAGATTTATGTATAATTCAACAAATGAAGTACCCGTGATTATACTGATTCAAGCTATTTCAATACCCCATTAAAAGATAAAAAAATAATGATACTTCTGGTCAAAGAAGTCATTCGGGCGAGCATTACATTCAATTATTCCGATAGGTAAAAAGCGTCGATGAATGTTTAAGAGAATAAGAGAGGGAAGATATGCGCTGGGTGCCGAGGTTTTATCAATACGTGAATAAAATTTCATCTAAATTAACTGCGCTTCATCCCGATCTTAAATGAATTCCCACGTTTAGTTGTCTCCGGTGTATGGGCTCTGCTTCAATAAACTGGCTTCGTGAATTAAGCGTCAAAATAATAATTCTTGAGAATCCTAAGGCTCTCTCGTCGGAAAAATAATCTCGTAATGAGAGAAGTACTTGACATGAAAGGAAGAGACAGAGAGACAGAGAGACAGAAAGACAGAGAGAGAGAGAGAGAGAGAGAGAGAGAGAGAAAGAGCGGGACAAAGAGAGAAAAAGTTGGTAGCGGGTAAGTCAGGTAGCGTGCTGCTTGCTCCATTTTTATAATGCTGATGTCGACGCCAAGGACGAAGTGCCGGGGTTGGCGCGCTTCCTGCCTGCATTACCTCTGGCGCCACCAACGTTGCTCCAAGCAAAGAAGATCGAGTACTCGTAATCGCTTCTTCATCGCTCTTTATCTCTATTTTATTCGCTCTCGTTCGCACTTTCTCTCATCTGATAATCCCCTCCCCCCTCTCCCATACCCCAACCCTCGCACTCTTTCTTCCTTTAATTCTTTTATTGAGTGTTTCCTACGATATGCTCACCTCTTCTTTCTTTTCTTCTTTTCGTTGGTTTATGTGATTACTATCGTTTCTTCGCATTCGCTATCTCTAAGCTTTTCACTTTTTTTTTCTCAACATTATAATTTAGTTCGTTAATATTATCTGAAATTAAATTAGCTATTTATTACATTTGAGTTTATCTTATATTGAATACGTTTTAAAGTCTCGTGTTTTTTTTTTTTTTTTTTTTTTTTTTTTTTTTTTTAGATTGACCAAAAATAGCCTACTCGTTATTAAAATTAACGTACTCAATCAATGTCAAGATAGACAGGATGTGACTGTGTTGATGATTTAGTGTTGTATTAGGCGAGTGAGTCTCCCGATCGCGTCAGTTACGTTTATTCCTTCATTTGTGAAATTTCGGTCATCTTCTCACACATCCCTCTACTTATTCAAATTAATGTCGAGTGCGAGTTCACTTAGAAATTGAGGCAGAGAGAGAATGCGACAGGAAGAAATGGAAAACTCCTCAAACCGGGTAACCCAGTTAGTCTGTGACCGGTGTGTCGCGATTAAATTTACTCGGACGCATTTAGATCCTTAAAGCGACGAATCGTGCGCCGGCGAATTTTGTCATGCGCGCCAATGACGAGCGCATAAAATTAAATGCGCGCGTGCTCGTGTAAGCCCATTGTAGTTACTTGCGCCAAGTTTTCTCGTTTCTTTCATCCACATGAAACGCTTTCCCACACGTATTCTCATATCTCTCAGAAAAATAACACGACTGAGTGAGTGGAGCGGTGAGGTCAGTGACTAAACGAAGCAATTAAATTCAACTGCTTGATATAGGAAAAATTCATTGGCACTCAGTAGTCGGAGACAAATACGCATACATATAATTACAGCAAATACTCCCGCTATTTTTAATTATAATTGAATATTTAATAATCAACGAAATGTTGAACGAAGTGCACGAAATGGAATAAAAATTTTCATTTTCGGCTGCTTAGTTAACGAAAATACATTGCCATTGTATTAATCGCTTTCTCTTTGAATTTTCAATCTATTATATTGTAAGTGATTAGCATTAAATGAACTAATTATCGCTTTAGCACTTAGAAATAATAAAGAACGATAGTATTAAGTATTAGGACTAAACGCAAACACAGATGGACGCACGCACGCAAGCACTCACGCACCCACCCACCTACACACATGTAGGTTTAATCTTTCCATAATTTGATAATGCAGTTTTTATATAATATAATGAATATTAAGTTATTATACATTATGATTATATTTTTTTATTTTAAATTAAACTATAGTATTATAAAATTTCATATGTCGATGATCCATAGTAAGTTTGTGCTAATAAAGATAAAAGATTTGTAAGTAAGTGCTATAGTTATCAAAACTTAGCTGTAACATAATTATTTCAATGTCAAACTTTTTTTTTTTTTTTCGTTGTTTTTGTTTGTTTATTTCTATAATTATGTAATATAGATAAATCTAGTTTATAAATTAGACATCTGAATTTTTATGGTATGTCAAAAAATCTCGAACTATTTCTTCTAAATTATTCATATTCATTTACTAAATGATAGATATATTTTCAAGTATTATTAGATAGATTTTTGGAATATCTATAATTTTTTCAAGTATAATGAAAAAAAAGTACAAAGCGCTATTGTACCTCTATAAAAAATTTTTTTTTTTTTTTTTTAATAAATTTAATATCGAAGTATCAACCATTGTTGTTACCAATACCTATGAGAATATCCAGAAATTCACTGTGTGTAAAATCTGCCATCTTTTTCGTTGCTAATTAAACTTATATGGTAAGAAGAGTCTATATTTTATCTCTAACGCGTCTTTCCTTAATTTATTTTTGGATTTAATATAATGTACAAGTACAACTTTTTTTACACACGCGCGCGCACGCACGCACAATACGAATTTCTTCATTGATGGTGTTTTTAAAGTGAGAAGTTCCAGTCTATAATTAGCTTGCAATCCGCACTTATTTTCAATTCAAATAGAAGCTCGATCGTATTATTGCAAAATAATATTTCTTATATAAAAAAGTAAGTAATACGCTAAGAGAAAATGGAATAGAATATTTAAAAATAAGAATAGAATAAGAAAACAATTACGACATCCTTCAGTCTATGTGGATTAAAGAAAATCGATACGCAATTTATTACTATATTATATAAATTAATGGACCATTATTCCGTTCTATTTTAGCTTTAAAAATTAAGTCCTACAAAACTTTATGACTATAAATTTAAAAAATTTTAATTTTATGTATCTACCTTTTCAAATTGGAGATTTTTTGAAAAGCGTATTTTAGCGAATTACAAGTACTTTATTACGATGACTTTTTAAGGCTTAAACTCTGACCTCTCGATTTATACGTAAGAAGAAATAGTTTCGTAAGAATTTATCGAGAATGTTGCTGCGAATGGTTTAAAGCTCTTTCACTCGCTACATACATTGATTCGGATATTTCACAAGAAAAGCTATCGATTATATATTTATAATATTAAAGAAATTCATAGGTGGTTATATGATTATAAAAGAATGCCATCAATTGTATATTAAAATGTAAATAAATAAAGAAGGACGATGGATGTGGTACTCGACAATAATGTTATTTAAAAACGACATAGGAGTAGGTGACAAATATAAATATTTGCGCTTGGCGGGACGATGAAAGGACGCTCTAACCAAATATCACCTTACTAGTGAGTAAAGCATTTTATTTTAAATAAAATGTCTGCCGGGCTTATTGCTAAACTAAAAATTCAATCGCTTTCTCGGTAATCCAAAAACCACCTCTCTACGTGCTCAATTAAAGTTAAAAGCTAATGCCCCGCCGCCCCTGAGTCCTATAATTCCCATTATAAAAAGAAAGCGTCCTCTGTGAGAGAGTGCCGTAAGTTTAAATAAAACGTAGATGTACAGCAATTTCGCACGTACTCGAATCCCAATGATTTTAATACCATTGGATGTGGAATCACGATTTTTGTCGTTCATTATTCATTGGAAGTTTGGCCCGTATTCGGGCTTCTCTCGGGCAGATCAACGTTATTGCCGATGGAGTGTGAGGTAAAAGGTCGCTTGAATACAATGCTATACCTCTTAAAAAGTTAAACAATCACGGGGGTGGCGGTGGCGGTGGCGGTGGCGGTGGCGATGGCGATTTGAGAAAAAGCGGGGAGTGGAGGTGCACGGACAAACGAAATCTCCAAGAGTTTCGTCGCGTAAGCGCGGTTGGAAAGAAAAAAAGCAACGCCCGAAGTACATCCGTAAAATCGAATTTGTCGAGCGGCCCATTGTCGAGTCTGCGCAGGCGGTATCCCGCTCGCTCCCGTCAACCCCGCAGCTTTAGGAAAATCCGAGCCCCGGTCGAGCGTAGCGCGCGGTCGTGGGGCCGAATTTGGGTGGGGTGACGCGATAGGGAGGACCGGGGTAAGGCTGGAGACAGAGCCAAGGACGATCGTCGATATTTCATAAACGCTTGGACCAGGGAGCGGTGCTCCAGTAGGAGCGATCGAACGTACGTCTACATCGACATATTGATTAGCAGCGGGGACACTAGACCATCCGGGGAGTGGTGAACGCGCTCTGACGCCCCGTTCGTCGGCCGGCGGACTCGGCAACCTGAATGACCGCCTTCGTCGTCAATGTTCCCCTATCCCTTCGCTTTTCCCGTTGGGATGCGGTCGGCCGTGGCGCTGCCTGCTTTCCCGAATGAATCGGCAGCCCCGAGCCTACGGGGTTCCGCGACATTTGCATGGCGGTGCGCCGGAAATGACTGTTTCGGATTTCAAATTCCGAGCTGCCCCTATATTCTTCAATAGCATGGAATTTCATCATCTAGTGGCACAAGCTCGTCGCAATATCTAATTTCACGCGGTAATTTAAAATTACGTCAATTCTCATGAGAGTAACGGGCACATGTCGAGTTGTTAGAAAATGTGTATGATTATTAAATGTGGGCGAGAGATTTTTGCATTAGTAGAGTCGTAGGCCGTTGTAAGGAATGAAAATTCATCTTCTCGCGTCGACGATCGAGAGGATAATTAATATTGAAGGTACGTTTGCTTGTGTCGCTTTACGATTTTGCGATTTTTATAATCTCAACCGATGGATGTCAAAATAAAGCTCGTTCGAGTTCTTTGGAGAAAGCTAATTGGTAATCGATGCTACATTACATTAAATTAAGCTGCTGAATTTACGATGGCCCCAACAAAGTCATAAATAATCCTTTAATTTTGGCAAATATTCTTCAAGATTATAATTAAATCAATAATATCTGCTGATAAAGATTGATGATTGTTAACCTCATTATTAAGTGACAGGCAATTTTTCAATTATTTATAAAGCTTACGACTAACCATATTATTTCAATGATTAATGTATCATTTATTTATTTAAAAGTCTGTTATTTGCTTACTTTGCGTTTTCGTAATCCTGCTGCACACGTCTGGAATTTATCAAGGGAATCGAAATGGTCATACAAACTTTCAAAGGTGGACGAATTTTTTTTTTTTTTTTTTTTTTTTTTTTTTTTTTTCTTAATAAAACTGATAATTAAATCAACTTTCAGTATTAAGTGAAAATACATTTTGCGCTCACTTCTAGTTAGTAAAAAGCTGTTAGTCTGTAATCAATTATGCTTTATTGCAACAGATTTATGCGTACATTTTTGATTCCGAAGAAGATTAAAGGAACGTAAGTAACGGGGAGGGAAGGAACTTTTTCTTTTACTTTTAAGTAATCTTTTTAGTAACATACTAATTATTTCACGTAGGTTAATCGAAATATTTGAAGCATAAGATTATTGCTATTTAAATTGAATGGAAAAAATATTATTCAGCTACCAATATATATGTGTGTATAAATAAATATAGTGTGATTTTAAATGCTTAACAAATATTTCGTTTGAATTTTGTATATCTTTGATATTTTTATCTGGCGAATTATCGACGATATTGATAAAATATACAACTTTAACGACTCAACTATAAGTTTATACTTATAAGCTGCATATAAGTTTTTTAATCGCTCAAATTCCATTTATGATAATGATATGCAGCTTAATGGGATTATATTGTTATTGTCGTTAGAAATGTCATCAACGGATTTCTACGTATAGATGTCTTTATACTAATGTGCGAAAATTATAAACGAATAAGCGCGCTCGACAAATTTACATGTAAATGAAGCACACGCTATACGAAAGGAAGCAGATTTAAAAGAAAAGTTGATAACAATATGTAAATTATTTTTTAATATTTATTGAAATAAATTAATATCATTAATCACGCGTGGATTATCTCACTTGTTGAGAAATTATTTTTTTTTTTTTTTTTTTTTTTTTTTTTTTTTTTTAGGAAGCTGAAATTATCATATAAATTTGAAAAATTCTTTTCTATCCATTCAATTCTATATTTCATATTTATTATAATATAGTCAGATATGTTAAGATATTTATTAATGTATATTCCCTTTATTTGGAAATAGAATGTATTTATAGATAATGTATTGTATTGATTGTTATCTGTCTTTATTTATATCATAAAATCGATTTGCGTTTACATACACATACTAATTTTTGGTAATAATTTAGTGTCTTTTTTAATTGAACAATAAGCATTGAAATTATTTAAAAGGAAAAAATTTTTTTTAATTTTAATAGAAATATTTATAATAATAGAAATATAATAAAAATAGATTGTAACAATCAAGCATATTAAAATTTGTTTAATTGTATTTCCTTGCAAGTAACATTTGTATTGTGAAAATGTTGATAAATTTAGTATTTAAGGTTTAATACTCACATTATTAGAAACGTGAATAGAATAAATTTAAACATTACGAAAAATGATGCTCAATATTATTAATGGATTAAACAGAATAGATGAAAGGCTAAATCATGTTTCATGTCCTAAAAAAGTGCGAAAGCAGATATTTCGAACGAGGCCGAATTGTATAGACTAAAGACTTCTTAAGAAAAGTGGATGGGAGATAAGTGGAATAAGAGGCATAGAATAAAAAAAGAGAAAGGGAACTCACTGTTCTCTGCTTACTACCAACTGTAACACTATCTTCACTCAGAAGGAAAAATAAAGATAAGCAGAGCGACGCCAGTCACAAAATAACATTATTATAAATTATTTCTGATAGTAACAGAGAGGGTAAAAGGAAATGCTAGAAAATGAAAATTAAACGTAGTGAAAACTGTTCTTTCACAAATACGTCTACACATAGCTGAATTTTTGCTTCTACTCAAATTAGTTGTAATGCAAGAGAAATCGATCATTTTCTTAAAGTTCTTTTCTTTTTTCTTTTTTTCATTTGATGTTTTAATGCCTAAATTTTTATAAAGCACAATTTTTATATTATCTTTATTATATTAATTTGACAATTGTTTTCAATTTAATTTAGAAATATAAGCACGGACGCACTTAGGCTCGTGCTTGTAGAAAGGTACGCACGCGCGCACGTACATACCCAATGAATAATATGTTTATTCAATGCATATAACGATTTAAAACTATTTTGATTTCTAAAATTGCAAATGTTATGACTCTTATATGACGTAAGTTTTATTTATATTGTATAGGGGATATCAAATTTTGTTGACTTAAATTAAATCTGCTTCCTAGATTTTACCATAAAATTCTTATAATTTAAGACGACAAAATCTCCCGCTTTAATAATAATAAATATTTGTAGTAAATAACAAATATATACTACAAAATATATTTTCTTTATAATGGATTAAAAATTAAAGAGATAATGCAAAAGAATTACAAATTTGAGGAAAAAGTAAGTTGAGAGATCAGGGATCTAGAAAATAGAATATTCATTTCGCGATATCCGAAAGAAGAGGAAGGCTTAGAAGATGGACAATAAGAATGTGTGACAGAGTGAGAGAGAGAGAGAGAGAGAGAGAGAGAGAGTGAGAGAGAGTGAGTGAGAGAGAGAGAGAGAGAGAGTGAGTGTGAGTGAGAGAGAGAGAGAATGATAAGGATAGTTGGGAGGATGAGAGTAAAGAGATTTAAAGAAAAAGTGAGGCAGAGGAAAATCGGGATTTCATATGACAGTATACGGACAATCCTATACCGTTGAACAGTTGAACACAGGGTCGGCCAAGAGCAAGATAGATAGCTATATAAATATATGTAAGTGCATACACATGCGCACGCATGAGTAAACGCGCGCAGACGTATACACATACGTAAAAAGGGACAGGCAGATTGCGAGTGAGAGAGGAAAAGGGGAAGATAAAGAGTGCAGAGGTGGAAGAGAGACAAGACAGAGGAAGAGAAACATGGGTGATATCTACGAGCTAAAGAGACAGAGAGATGGAGATAGTGAAAGGCAGAGAGAGAGAGAGAGAGAGTGAGAGAGAGAGAGAGAGAGAGAGAGAGAGGGAAGAAGGAGAAATGCTGTCCGATCAATACGGAACGCATCTCCTTGCCAACACGTCGCTGCCGCTGTTGCCGCCGCCACCATCGCGATCCTCTTGCAGGATCTTTTGACGACTTTCTAAGCGTAGATCCAAAAGTCTATACATGCATATATATATATATATATATATATATATATATTTCTATCCTTCTTTTTAGTCTTCTTCTTGGTTTGATTCACTCTCAAGCTCTTAAAATGCTTATCGATTCACCTTCTTGAACATTTTTTTAGAATAGTTTAAACCTCCTGTGCACGCAATTCCAATTTTATGCTGTCAACTTTTTTACAATGAGCTTATTGCCTTTATTGATAAATTTAAACAGCAAGTATGCACGTATTTTAGGTTAAGATATAATTTAGGGCAAGTGAAAAAGGACACAAGTGCACTGAAATCCCTGCTGTAGTTCACTTTATATCTCCAGTGACGTAAAACTATTTATATTACATTTCCAAGACATTATTATTCTACTAAAAGTCTTTCTCGCATACAGATTCTCATCATTATACATACAGATAACATTATATATCTTTTTTCCAAATACGTCATATAATTCCAGAGTTATATTTTATGTTAAACTCGATTCTGTTCGATTATGCTGTCATTGAGTATTATTATTCATTATGCATAAGCAACTTATTCTATTAATGTATAATTATGTGCGTATTGTTATAAATACAAGAACATATATGATTAATATTTTTGTACAATTGCATTTTGGCGTGATAAGCAAAAATTAAAGAAGATATCAATTTTCATTGCTTATTCAAAGGAGCGATATCAGACGGTTTCCCACAGATCCGAAGAGTACATAGAAATTTAAATATTATTTTGGTGATTTACTTAACAAAGCAATATAAATCAAAACTAAACTTATGTATTTATTCTACTCTTTTCTATCGTAGATTTTAAAGTTCTAATTCGTAATAATTTATTGTTTATGCATTTTGATCTATAATATCTATGAGCGCCGTATTGTTATGTCATCGGATGTTCATAAGAATAAGAATTAAAGTTTTTTCTTTCGGCCATTTATTAAAATGCTTTATTACCATTAGTAAAAGATATCTTAAGTATAAAAAAGGAGAAAAAAGTGCTATTTTACATTATGCGAAGACAATACTCTTGTGTCAGCAATTCTTTTAAATTTGAGAGAAATAGAGCTTTAAAATAAAAAAATCTTATCTTTAGAATTTTTTAACATATCGAATGCAGAAGTTCAGTGCGATAAAAATCTTTTAAATAAATTAATAGCATAACCAATCTACAATGTAATATAAGTTATCCAATTAAATAAATAGTTGACAAAAGTAATATAAAAATGAGGGACGAAAATGCAAAACTTTTTCTCAATAACCAGTAATAACGTAATCGGTAGAAATATTATCCGATTATGTTAACAAAAAAGAGAAATAAGATTTTTAGAATGAAAGAATTTTGAATAAGAGGGATAGCGTATGTCGATTGGCGATACAATTCATTAAAGATAGAAAAATCCAACAAATAATTTATCAAATATTTATATATTTCTTGTAATATATGTGCTCATTTCATTTCATTGGGTTAATCACAAAGGAAGTATGATGCAATGAAAATTTTCTATACATCTATAATGGTAAAATATGAAATGAAACAAGAAATCAAAAACAGCCGCAAACAAGATAAATAAAATATGTCGTCGCGTGAAACATAAAAGGTTAGAGATTTGATACTATAAAACTTATACATAAAGATAATTCTATTTTTGCAAAACCACGAAGGCCATGTTTTCTTCTTTTGCTTAACAATGACGAATAAAATGAAAGTGAAAGTATTTATTTACAATGTACAAATAATGTACAAGACTCATTGTCGATATTTAAACAATCGACGTTCTTCGAAAACAATGGCAGCTAATTTCTCCCTTTCTCGTGTGTTATTTTTTACAGGAATTTATGCGAATTGATAATGGACATGTATTATTAATTTACATTACATGAAATTTCATGAAAAATGATATGAAGAAAAACTTGAGAGAAGACATACAAATAATTTGCCATTGAATCGGATATATAGAAAACTATGATATAGCGTGCATCTAATTCAGTGATATCAGTCATTAAATAAGCTAACAAAAAAATAAATAAATACGTAAATTAATGATTAAAGATCCATCGAATTCATAAGAGTATTTGGCTCGCTGAAGTTCCTCATTTATCCGATTTACGTACCTTCGGCTTACAGGTGTTTAAAAATTCCGAAATAATTTGCCGCAACTCTTATTTGCCATTAATTCTTGTGCAGATGTTGAAAATTTGGTGCTTCGTAGACAATCGTAAGGAGAGGAAGGAATGATTTTCACACTTTCCCTTTTCATGAGCCAGGAGTGTAAAATAAATAAAAAAAAAAAAAACGTCGTCCCATACGCAACAACCTACTTACGTCAACTTGGCATGCTTCCCTCGATCAGTAAAAGTGCGTCGACGTGAGCGAGCGATCTTATCCAAAGATCCGTCCGATTATTGTTTCAGCATCTTTAAGAAATCCGACTATGTGAAAAAAAAAAAAAAGAAAAAGAAAAACGAAGAAGAGACGAGAAAAAAGAAGAAGAAGAAAAAAGAGTCGAAAAGCCTTGTAGGCACCATCGGTGCTCGTCAAGACTCCTTCTATTTATAAAATTGAGGCTCGAGCTAGGATCGACTAAAGCCATGGAATCCCAGCATGGATCTATTCCCAAGCGAATTCCATCTCTCCTTCGCCAATCCGATCCGTCAACACATTCCTTGCCGACTCGCCGACTCACTCGACGCCTCGCGGCCTAAGGCCAAGAAGAACAACAAACACGAGTAAAGACAAGTGAGGCCTCTCTCCCGCGAAGGGCAATAAGTCGGCGATGCCATTCCCACTTCCTCCTCCTCCTCCTCCTCATCCTCCTCCTTCTCCTCCTCCTCCCTCGCGACAGCCGCCGCGGTGACTCGAGCCGAGCCTGTTGTCTGGCGTGTGCGCACGCAAGCAAGGAGAACGAGTCGCGCGCATGTCCGACCCAATTGTGCCGGTCTGTCGGAGCTTTAAAGGGAGCCTCGTCGCGTACGCGTAGGTGCGCGCCGAGTGTAAATCGTCGAGGTCCGCTTTAAAAAGGTACTAGTAGCGGCCGAGGGGCGATAGGGTCTGATAAGCGGCTGTTACTGTGGCCGAAAGGGGTGGGGGTCGAATCGAGGAAAGAAGGATGGGCCTGAGCGGCTCGAGGAGCTAAAGGAGACTAAAGAGAGCTTAGGGAAGCGGAACGCCTTCGCGAGCCGCGCATCCCTTAACGGTAGTTCCTCACGTCGGACTCCGCTTCTTTTTCCCGAGCATCGATTACGATCCCACCTACGTCACACCCTTTTTCCCTTCGTCGGGGCTCTCGTTCGAGGCCGCGTCATTCGTCTGTCTGTCACTCTCTCTCACTCTCTCTCTCTCTCTCTCTCTCTCTCTCTCTCTCTCTCTCTCTCTCGTATCTCCTCGCCCCAATGCCGGACTCTCATCGGGACTTGGACTTTGCGGATGCTTTCGCATCGGCGAAGGTCCAAGTTTTCGGATTTAATGGGAGATGCCAAGAGACAGCTGTCGGCTACACCTACGTTAGCATCGTCTGCGTCTTCGATCCGAGCAGCTGCTTCTGATCCATAGCCTACGATTAATGCTGCACGCGATAAGGTCACTCGATTTTCGATCCCGTATAAATCGCTCGCCAGCTGACTTGGCAGCTGAAATAAATCGCCATCTATCGGATGAGCGCCACACTTCGTTTCTCTCTTACTCACCCCACTTCACCCCCTATCGGCCTCTCTCTCTCTCTCATCTCTCTCTCTCTCTCTCTCTCACTCTCTCTCCCTCCCACCCACTCGCCCACCCCGTACATACACTTCTTTCGTTCTTCCTTTATGAGCGTATCTTATCGAGCAGTATAGGACGTCTGCTTTTCCAACACACTGGACAGTAGTAGTGGATCGGTGTAGAGGAAACTCGAGGTGTGTGTGGGGGGAACCTCTTCATCCCCCTCCTCGTCCCCCTTCCACACTTCATTACACGTGGAAATTTATTAATGGCAGCGTTTTAGGCGCGATTGGAAGCTTTAATTACATTGGAACAGTGGTATCGTTATATATCTTAAGAATAATATTGTGAATTTCATTGAATCGATTAATAGGTGATTTTTGCTTTAGCAGCGGCAAAGTTAACGACGGAGGAGTAATTTGTACTCTTGAAGCGACCGATTAGCGTACGATGTGTGTCAAGGTATCGTTGACAAGTATAGTTGACGGGACAAATTGTCTTCTTGGACTTAAATAAAGCAACTATTAAGAATTCCGAATATGAATGTGACGTTGAGGAATAACTTGTTGGTTGTCCGAACGAGTCAGACTCGTGTATGCGTGTATATCTCGTGTCTTCAGTTTCAATGACAGTTGGCGTGACAGTGGATTAGCCAACGGCTTGTTTACCTTCCGCACCTATGTGTGCTGGAATAGTAGGATATCTACCTGCTCGCTCCGAAGACTCTAAATTAATGAAAGTTGTTAAAGCGAGAGAATTGTAGGCTATTGGATTTGAATGACTATGTCATTGCGATATAGATCTCTTGAATTTCATATCACTTATCTCTTCATAGATTTTTGATCTACACATCTATTCCACATATTTATTAGTCAATGAAATTCTTTATTAAATCTAACGTCTATCGGCGTGCGTGCGTATGAAAGTTTAAAAGCTTCTTCCTTTATGCGTTGATAAGCAATTTACTTTTAGAGCTAATTCTGACCATTCGAGATTACTTAATTGTTAACATCGTCTCCATTAAGCCTTTATTAAATTATTTGATTAAAAAGGGCTTTAATTTATATAAAACGCTCACATCACAAATAATTAATTATGCCTTTTTAAATGAATAAGCTACAATTTATTAAGACATTCATAAATAAAAATTAATTTTTCTAATTAAAACGTTTTATCGAGGTTCGATCGATCGGTATGTTCAGTCGCGTGGCAACGGCCGATATTGTACTTCTTTCTCTAAGTATCGTACAAATAAAGTAACAAGTAAATGTTATTTTTTTTCCATTTATACTAAATCATATGGAGAAAAGAAAATGTAAATAATAATGTAAAGAACTTTCGACGATTTTAAGTATAATTTAGAAAATTATGTACTTATGAATTGTATGCCTAATAGTACAGGTCTTAAAAAATTTTCTCCCCTATTAACAGACGGGATACTATACTCCTTCAGGTTTATAATCATTTATACAAATTATTCTATATGAATTAAGAGTTGATTAGATCTCTTTAAAAGCATTACTTAACGTATATCGAAGCTATAGAGATGCCAAATTCTAATAAGAAGTAACTTTAATTGTCTTAAATATTTCACGATTCTTTAAATTCCATAAATCATCTACATAATTTGACATAACGCGATATCTTATAAAATTGTAATATTTCATGATATAAAGAAAAACATAAAGTCCAGTAGTTTTATAAGAGACATTGTTATGAAAATCAAATGTTCTCAAAATTAATTTACTCATTAGAATAATAGGGAATTAAGATTATGCCTCTAAATAGATGAATTCAAATGAGTTTGGAAAATAATCGATTCCACGAGTAGATGATCCACGTTGCTGTACAAAGTTTGATCACATAAATAGTTAAGAACTCAATTTTTCTGTTTCACAATGATAAAGTTCAAAATTAAACAGAACAAAAGCATTTCAAACGAAATTACGTTCGAAACTTTATCTACCTATTATTTTCGCATCTTTTGTTCTTTTTCTATCTATTTTTATGTATACAAAACTTTACTGAATATTTTTTTTAATTTCCCATGGGACAAACGTCGTTTCTTCTTTAATTTATTTAATCAAGTTTATTTTTTGTGACAAGTAAATAATATATATAATTATCTTTATCTTCTATTCTCGTATTGTTAAATTACTAACTAATTTAACTAATAAGAAACAAAAACTATTCAACTACAATTTATGATCGTCGAAGAATAATTTAATGAAATATCTACTAATTTTACATGGAAAAGAAAGGATGTGTAGATAAAATTACTATCGTAATTTACATAGTAAATATATATATATATATATATTTAAATCCATGGAAATTTTTGCAATCTTAAAAAACAAATTATCAAATAATATATACAAACATACCTTCTCATCATACTACAAATAATTTGGAGTAAAATTTATTTATTAAATAATTTGTTTCAATTTTCTATAAAGACTTATTAATTTCCTTATCTTATCATAAAAATTGTATAATTTTAAACTACATTATCAACTTCGACTTCGACTGCATCAACATTGTATTCAAACAAGCATTTCTTCGATTTCTATTTAACATTTAATTTTTTTCATTGAATTTTTCTTTTTAAATTAATCGTATTTTCTTCCATTTTAAATAATGCTTATCCACTATAATTAAAAGTAATTATTTTTCACCATTTCAACGATAGTATGTATTACCATTTACTATGGATAATGTAATTTTAGAAACTTTAATTCTATGTAAGAGTATTGATAATTTGCTTGGATTATATTTATGAAATATATATTAAATGGATTTGCTTCCATTATATGTCCTACACAACACACACGCACACGCGCACACGCGCACACGCACACGCACACACGCACACGCGCACACGCGCACACGCACACCCACACACGCACACACGCGCACACGCACATATATATCATGAAATATGCTTACAATACTTAATTACTCAATAAGTTTAACTCTATAATTTGATTAAACTAAATGACATATATAAAACGATTAAATAATTTAGGTAAGTTACATACGATTCTATAAGGAATTCTTTTCAAAAATTTCCCTTTATATGTTTTAATTTTCAAGGGAAATTTTTGGCATCCCCATTTAATATTATTTGATACATTATGTAATAGAACTATAACCACAAATAAATGATAAAACATTTTCTACTTAATTATTTCGTATTATTTGCAGCATTTAAAAAATTTTGACAAAGTCGATAATCGTTAAAAATCGATTAGCGTTTGACATCAGATAAGCTTTATCTTTAAAAATATAATTGATTTCAATATTAATAATACGCTATACCATTGAATATACATAAATATGTATATAAAATTTTTATGTACTAATTTATTATTAATAGTTAATGATAATATTTACGACTTATGATAACGTGTCTCTTAATAAAATTGTCGAAAACCGAATATAAAATTTTTATATTAAAGTGTCGCTACATTGCAAAGGTCCTATAATTTGTAGTAAGTAAGCTCTTTTAAAATATTTAAAATATTTCACAATATTTTCCTCTTTTACTTCTCATAATCGGCCGAACTTTCAAATTAAACATTAACTGACAAATTTCAACAATTTCCTTTATTATTATGAAATAAAAATCTATGTTTGATCATTAATTTATATTATGCATACTTTGATTCAATTTTATATAATAATTCGGGTCTTTATTCATATTCGTATCTGATAAGCTTTTGTAGTTGTAGATTTTCATTTGCAGGTACTAGAAACTAAACGTGAACGTACTGTTTGAAAGTTAAATATTTTCTTTGTAAGAGCTAACAAAGTTATGGTGAAAAGTATTGCGCTCTTTGTAAATAAAATTACAATGTCGTATTAATGAATTTTCCATGCAAGTGAAGGGATTATTTGAAATCGTCGAAATTTCAAATCCAGTGATTAAATAAGTTGTTAACGGATAAATGTCCAGCACGTTAAATTAATTCTTTATAATGTATGCCCTCTCTCTCTCTCTCTCTCTCTCTCTCTCTCTAACGGCCTATGAATTCTCGACAATGAGGATTTTGTAATGGTCGGGAAAATTTGAGCTGCGATTTTAACAATTTATTCTCACGACAAGCAAGTCGAACACTCTTAGCTTTCTCTCATCTCTCCTTTGTATTTCAAGTCAAAGGCGTAAGCCAAATCGCTTTGCATTTGAGATCGAGGAGAATTTAATAAATTACTCGGTAGCCGTCCCTCGTCATTGTCCTTATCTCTCATCCCTTGTATTTCATCAGAGTACGAAGTAGTCGCAAATCTTGCTTCATTCAAGTTCTTGCACTTATGCGTGTATTTATATATGTCTTATGCAATATGAAAAATATAGATATGGAATACATTAGGAGCGATAGCAGTGACAGTGGCAACGTCAGCTCGTGGAATCAGGAAAGCTGTCGACTTCCTCGGTTGGCTTTGAGCTTATTCAACGGATCAGCACTACGAGTCTGTGGCCCAAAACTTACTTACAGCTTCACCGTATACGTCTATAGGTAAGCGCATTCGAGGTGTAAAATACTTAATTAACTGGTGAATAGTTTAAAATTGAAAATCGTTGAATGGGCGTTGAACTGCAAGCTCAACCAAAAGGATGATGCGTATTTGAATCGAAGTGAGAGTGGAGGGGGAAGTGAGAGCTTTAGAATCTATACAACGAGCCCTTGTGCGTGTAGGCAAACATACAAATACTTCTGTCACTGTATAATCAGATATATGATTGTTTGTGCGCTTGCACGCACGTGGATATCGATTCAGAGTGATCAAATCAACTCACATTTCATCTCGTTAATAACTATTGATGAAACCGATGAAAATTTTATTTTGGATTAGCGTACAATCTGTCTTTGAAGCGATGGGTACTGATAATACTAGAAAGATAAATTAATCAATAAAGTGATAAAGCTAACTTGATATCCGAATGCAACATATGAAAAATATCAATGAAAGATATCCAGAAATTTACGACGCTTTGAACAATTAATGGAGAAAATGTGATTTTACGGTACATTAGCATAAACAATAAAGCTCTTATCAAATAAAAGAAAAAACATATAATTTTATGTTGAATAATTGCGAATTAGAGGTTGGATAGATATATCCTTATTAATTAATTGACCAGCTGTATTTATTTCACAGTACATTTCGTATTTACGATAATTAAATGCCTCTGTCGCCTGCCGCTGTTCTCATTAGCCGGAATATTCTCATGTCATTGGGATTTTTTCATTCCTCCTTTAGAAAATTCACGCGCCGAGCCTACGACGCGCGTCATTTGGTATTTAATTATTTTCTAACTTCCCCTCGTACTCCCCACCCTAACAATCGTCACACTTGGAGTAAAATAGAGATTAGTTTGCGTGGCAAGTTGGAGGGCGCGTACCCCGGGATGAGTGTAGAAGAGGACGAGAGGACGGAAACGTGGAGTAAGGTAGACGTGGAGAAAAGACTGTGAAAAGAGCCGGAAGAGACGGAAAAAGGCGATAGAATCAGAAGCTGCGGTATCGGTGTCGCCTTTGAATTTTATACTTTTCGCATGTGTAGACGTCGACGAGGAGAAGCTTTGTAGCTGAAAAGTACTTGAGGTGCAGTCCATTTCGATTTCGCCTCATTTATTTATAGTGCATGAAGCATTTACGTCCATACGTCACATGTACCGATAAATAGCTTAAAAGCTACTTTTGTTGTCAATTTCTTTACTAATATCCGCCGAATAATTCATAATAACATCGATAATAATTCTCCATTGAATTATACGAATTATATTTCTAATGACAGCTTTAAATCAACGTTTATCAGAATTGAATTTTGCATTTTTAAACATTCATTACGAGTTGAAGCGTTTCATTATATAATTAACGGCAATCTCAAAGTAACGCGAATTATTAGAATTTAATTTTACTTAAGCTATTACTATACTAAGCTACTATTTTTATTTGCATTGCTTGACATAATGAAGACTCGAAAGATTTAATTTAATTTCAATACAATGATTTCTAAACAACGCCATAAAAATATAATCCGTCACCATCTCGTTTTGATAAAAATATTTGAATTCCGATATATAAGACAAATGTGGTAGGCAAACATAAATAATGGATCGTTTATCATCCTTTAACCCACATGGTTACGTATAAAGCAATCTTTCATCCTTTATTGCTTTTACTTATTCTGAATATAGACGGGTTTTAAAATATGCATATTCCGGTAAGCGCATTTCAATTATTATTATTATTATTATTATTATTATTATTATTATTATTATTATTATTATTATTATTATTATTATTATTGTTATTATTATTATTATT
>NW_011948415.1:12024922-12035484 GCF_000503995.2 Ceratosolen solmsi marchali
TATTATTATTTATTATTATTATTATTATTATTGTTATTAATGTAATTATTATTTTGTGTTTTATTACGTGTATGTAGCTAATTTCTTAAATAATTTATTTTATTCTGTCGTAATAACAAAAAGAATTCTTATTGAAAATATTTGTATATTATAAATTCAATTTATGTATCAGAATATATTATATTATATTGTGCAATATTATCTGAAAAAACGAAAAAAAATCTAATGCATAACATTAACTTTTATAAGCTATTGTAAATTTATTATCACACATAAAATTTCCGAAATAATGAATAAAAAATATTACCCAATAATTAATTATAAGATAATAAGAAAATAAATGACAATAAAAATCAAATAGAATATTAAAATTTTGAATAATTATAGTATACAAAAATCCTGATCTTTGAAGCTTCAAAAAAAAAAAATTATAATTAGTAACTATCTTACATTTCACAAATGCTATATTATATAATGCAGATAATAATATTATAAATTACATTTGCATATAATAAATTATTTGACTAAATATTGGCTATAAAATGTTGTTGTAAAATATTTAGATTATCTATTTACGTGTTCCACTTACTTTTATTAGAGTTATATAATTGTTATTGATTTAATTAATAACATTTAAATTATTATATTTATTATCATATAATATGATGAAATTCCGTGTTATTAAATGCGTACTATTTATTAAAATAATTATATTATGGTAAATATGTATGTAATGATGAGCTAAAGTAATTTTATAGATATGACAATAATTCGATTAATTCATAAATATTCCTTCCGATACAATCATTTTAATTCAAAACTTTTTACTTATATTTTCGTTATGGTATAACCAATCATTGAATTTTACTAATTAGCGTCCTTTTACATAGAAGAATTTTAAATATTTGGTTTAATAGATTAAAATACAAACAGAGTGTTTTTAATACGATTAGAATATTTTTTAAGTTGAATAGAATGTTGTAGCATCACGTAATAATGTCGACAGTTGGACCAAAGTAAAATTATTCTAGAATAGAGAGGAAATTATATAAATTATATTTATCAAATTCATAAGAAATTTCATCGGGAGTAAACAAAAATATTTTTCCGAAACATTTATCTTCAAACAATCCTGTGCGTAAGTAAATATTTAGTGTTATAGTGGAGTCACAAGTGCCTAACATAAAAACCTTAAATATATATAACCGATTAATTCTCCGAATTTTTATTACTTTTTATTGGAATTCACACCATTGAAGCAGCCAACATCACAAATTATTCAAGTTTGATTAATGATTATTTTTCAGGTTTTGCCTTCTCAAATGATTCAATGTAATGATTAATGATGAATTAAAGAGATAATAACATAATTAGTTTGAGAATCATCAGGAGACAGCACTAGATTTAAAACAAGAATTTATAAAAAAAAATCATAAAAGAATGAAATAGAAAGGATCATAATCAGAAATCTCTAGAACTATCATTATAATTATTTTAACATTATTAAAAATAATGTCTTATTTAATAATTTTATATGTACGGTCTTACGTTAAAAGTGAAAAAATTTCATTTATAATATTTTATAAGTATAAAACACATTGTCTTGCTTGAGTTAAACAACAGTTAATATCATTAGTCATAATGGGATTGATCTAACAAATGTAAATAAATGCTAGTTAATGATTTATCAATATAGATAAAGTATTTTCTATTCTATTATTAGAAAAATAATTTGTTATGTAAACTTTGTCATTGCACCTTTATACTTATTGTTGTTATGACAATGAAAAAGTTTGAGAAAATAACAAATAAGAAAAAATCATGAATCATCATCTGGTGGCGTATATCAATTTCAGAAAATTCCTTTGATATCATTGGTTTTCATGAAATCCTCTTAACTATCCTGAAACGAACGATACATATTTTCACGTATCGCTCTCCTTTGTTCCCGTAATCCGATGAATTTCAACTTGCTGCTTCCTGATAAGGTAATTTGCTTAATGATTTTTTAAAAAAATTTTCTAAACCTCATTTATTATTTATTATTCCTTCATAAGATGATTGAGACGAAAATTAATTTTAATGAATCCAAACTACTTCGGCCAGACGTTATCATCTTTTAATCTATGCTTTACTTCTAAATGGTAAAGTGAGCTATGGAATTGAAACCATAAACGCTGATTTGAAAAATTACTAATTAATATGGCTGAATGTCACAATTTTACATCTTCTCAAAGTTTATATTTTACATCTTCTATCGTGAAGTGCAATGTCGAACAAATTATCTACACAAATTCCTTGATGTTAAACATTAAGCAGAACCGTATGAGAAGAGTTGATCGATAAACAAAAGTTCCACGTTCAGTAGTATTGCTGTAAAAACCAAAACAAAACAAAAACAAAAAAAAAAGAGAGACAGAGAGGTAGGATGTATCAAGGCAAAAAGGGAAAGATGAATGAATGAATTATTAAAGTTGATGGACCATTGAATTTGTTTATACAACTGAAGCTGTTCAAAAATATCATAGTTGTGTTAGTGATCCACTGAATGATGTCGGTGCATACACGTAAAAGAGAAGGAACAATAATTTGCAAGAGACCATGCTGTCAATTGCAAATGAAAAAACTGAGAGAGATGCAAGATTGTGTGAGTGTATGTAGATGTAGATCAAGAAAAGATATCAAAGCTTCCGAAATGATATTTTTCTCCAATATTTCCTACCACACTGTCCCATTGTCTTTTAAACATTTCAACTTAACTTTCGCTAATATTTGAGTTTTTTCTTATTATTATCATTAATAATATAATATCTACATATGATAATGAAAAAGATATTAAATTGAAAAATGACAAATATTTGGAAAAGATTTATTATATAAATTAGAGTTTTTTTTTGTTGTAAATTTTTACTGCGCACATACAATTTTTCGCCTATAAAATTTGCACAATACAATTCCTCTAATTGAATAGTATTAAAACTAATATCAGGCAACTGCAACGAATGTATATTGTTACTTAAAGTCTATAGATAATGTTAGGTAAGTGCGCCATCAACACCGTTGTCGAATATATTAAATATTAAAGGGTTTTGTGCTCTCTGCCACATGATATTCTGAAATTATAGTCTTAATTCAAAGTTAGAAATTAAAATTTCGACTATACGAAAACATTCATTAGTAAGAACATAATATCAGTATGTATAATAATAATGTATAATCTATGATTATTATGTATAAAATGAGAAAATAACAATGATATAAGTATTTCATTACTTATCATTAAGGCAATATACATTAAAATAGAATTAATAAGGATTATAATTTTATAAGCATTTAAAAAATTCTTAGCTTTTATTATGTAATAATATTATTGTGAAAAACATATTTCTTCGCAATTACTTATATCGCTTATTTTGCAAAAAAAAATAATTTCTTTTACCTTTTCTACTCGCAATAATTTATTCGCATATTTTACTTGAATATTCGCTTATATTATACACATATTGAATATATTCAGCACTATAGGTATTTAAATCAACAATGGCGTTGACGATCGAAACTATCACATAACGCAGCACAATGACCATGAACAACTGAATAATGAAGATAAGCAACTCAATTACATTCAAGCATCAACTGTGAATGTGAGTTTGAATTTGCGGGTGAGTTAAGTGATAAGTGGCAACCATTATGAATTTCAACCAGTGTCATTAACCATATCGAATTATAGAGTTTTTTTTTTTTTTTTTTCATTATGATGATGCATTGTTTAAACTGCAATCATTCGTCTAATATGTAAAATAGAATATATTTCATATCCAATAGTAAATTTTTTTTATATTTTAATTCTTGTAGCAACGAAAATTCGGTACGTGTTCATTAAATTTCGTATAATAATATGGAATAGCGCTATTTAATAATATTAAATACCGTAAAAAGTTTGATATTCTTACATGTTAAATATGATTAATAAGTTATAGCTTACATGTCCGTAATAATAACTGCAATTATTTTCGGCTAAGGATAGAAACTAAAGCATTAGTTATAAATTATTAAGATTCTAATATAAATATTTACATGAATATTAAATATTTCAATATTATAAGAATCATTAATTTATAAATAACATGTGCAGACAATTTATAATCATATTAAATAATTACCTATAAAAATTAGAAACTTTATTTAGTTAGTTGATAAAATTTAACAGCCTTCCGATATTATCTTTATAAGTTACAAGTTCACATTGCTTATATAATTAATAAATTTAATTCAAAGGATTATAATGGTATAGAATTGAAAAAGTAATACGTAACAAATGTTAGTACAGTTTATACGACAATAATGCTCAACGTATTTCATTTTCGATAATAATCCTATACTGCTTTGTATTTTGAAATTTCTTTATTGTTTATTTATAACTTTTTAAATATAGAATGAAAGCCAATATATTAATAAAGATCATTCGCTTTTCAACACTCATACTAATCGATTATCATTGAAAGTACACTATAAGTTTCTTTCAATACATAATACATTAAAATATATTAAACTTTTAATAAACTTTTATTATACCATTATAAAGTTCTGCCAATAATACATTTTTTTTTTATTATTGTATATACTTAAATTAATGCATGTTTTATATTTTCACGCTCATTAAAAACGATATAAAATGCCCGATTGATTATTAATTAATATAATAATAATAATAATAATAATAATAATAACAATAATAATAATAATAATAACAATAATAACAATAATAACAATAGACTGATAATAATAATACTGATAAACATTTTATCCAAAGGGTAATATTTCATTGAATTCGTTCCATTCATTTATATTAAACGTATAATTGTATTTACCAATTTTTCACACAATATTATTTATATTTAATTTGATAAAAAAAAAAAAAAAAAAAAAAAAAAAAAAAAAAAAGAAAAAAGAAAAAAAAACCTTTAGCTCATTAAATATACTTATGAAAATCATTTTATTGTCGAATTGCACTTGTATTTTTTACTCGCAATCGAATCTTTTTTTTTTCCTCATAGAATATTTATATCGTTTTTTAAATTGTATGATAATGTATGAGCGACTATATGAATATTGGATATGGAGAGAGAAATGATGAAGCGAGCGGTGAAGAGTGAGAGGAATGGGGACAAACGTGTGTTTACGAAGGATCTAAATTCTCTTATACGAAGGAAGAATGAGACGAATGATACTTTTCTCCCTAGTGGAAGGGGCAGTCGTATCGTTTAAGGGACCTTCATTATCGGAATGCATATACGAGCTTCGCGAATAAATGTACATATATTTACATATCAACTAAGTTTCATATATGTGTTCGCCCGTCTTCCCACCTCATAAATACCATCATTATCATGTGAAATCCATATTACAATATCTATAGTTAATTTTTAAAATATTACTAAGTTTCTAGCAATTATTGATATCAAGCCAAACATATTAATTTGATTTAATATTATTCATTATACATTAATATAATCAAATACGTAAGAATTACAAAATTGTACTTTACTTAGCAAATTCATCAATTCATTTATTTAAAAAAGAAGATTCTGAAAAAGATCTGAAATAGACGTATGTATATTTCAATTTATTAATTTTCTATATTATATGATAATATTACAATTACTTATGCACTTTCAATATTAATTTAGACAATAATTTTTAAACTACATTGTCATACTAACTTGAAACTATAATTGTTTTGATTTTATGTTCTTTGTTTTATTATTAAAATGAGATTGATGAAAAAGAAGAATAATTTTTTATTATAATATTGAGAAACTTTAGAGCAAGAGACGTAATTGTAATGTCGATGAGAAAATTCAAATATTATTTTACATCAAATGATATTACTTACTTATAATATCTATTTAAAAATATAATCGATATTCATTTATTTTGAGAGTGATTTAGTTAATCTTTGCATTTTATATTTTTTCGATTTTTTTTTTTAAATATAACGTCAATTAACTTTTTCGTAAATATTACTCCACAACATTAATTAATGTTTTAATTCAACTTATGTATTAATTACAATATAAAAAATGTGTTTATAATTTGAATTATAATTAATTAATATTTTATATTACGATAATTAGTAGATAAATGATTATAACGATAAATTTACTTTCAATTCAACTCTATGCTCGTATATTACACATAAATAATTAATATTATAATTTGTAAAAAATACATATATATTAACAGTTAATATTGTATAAGATTAGCTGCGATGATGGACGTGACATGAAATGACAGGAAATTTATGAATAATAATATGTTAAGGTAATAAATAGTCATACAAAACTCACGTAAGATAGATGCAATAGAAGTTAAACTGTATTGATTTTTTATTTTTATCGAGTATTTAATGTAATATATGTTGTTGGCAGTATGAGAAGTAATTTTTATATTTTATGAAACAATGTTGACGAATTCTAAAAAATTTATTCTAGGATTTAGTGCACTATAATGGAATAAAACAATTATTAAAAAGAAAGTGAACCGTTGTTGTCCTGCTAGCGATATCACTATGACGGATTATAAAGATTTTGATAAACATAGAGCTTTCAAGTAAAATACAATTAGTCTCCCGGATTGACTATGACACTATTAAAGAACTAATTGTCTTTATATTGGTTGTCTTCTCGTCTAAAATAGATCAATTTATTTATACTAAAGCAACTTCTTGTACAAGCATGATTATGCTTGGGCTCGTGCTTTTGCGTTGTACCCGTGGCTTGACACGGCTTGATTAATGAATGTTTAGAGCGTCAATTTCATTGGTGTTTAGAAAGCAGGTACATGTGTGGGTACTATTACAGCTTTTTGGGAAAAGCAATAGCTAAGTGCTTAATAAATAAACATACAAAGCGCATTTGCTAAGCTTCGTACATCTTAATGGATAATTGAAGATTTGCTTTGTATCAGCAGCTGTGAATATTGAAAATTCTGGCAGAATATGAAAATCGATGGATGCTTTCGAGCATGAGAAATTATCATTTACTGCAACTGTAATTATTTGGCTTTCACGCTTTTAATATTAATGCATTATTTTCTTGAGGATCTAAGCCTCCGATTTGCACAATCCAACTACCATTATAATTCTAATTACATATTTTAACGTATTTCTTTTTTATTTATTGATATTCTGATTTGTTGCAAAATAACTCACCTCTGATTCACGACGAGTCTACTGCATTTCATGAGAAAATGGAGCTCGTTACTGAGAGTACGAGGATGATTATATTTTTTATCACTTTGTGTATAGCATGTGGTCGTAGTTTAGCGCGCGAGAATTTTTCTGAAACAAACGAAAAAGAGAAAAAGAAACTTTAGTCAACTATAATGCTTAACAATAACGTAATATCTTAGTCTTTGTTTTGTTTATTAATTTAATTTATTAAAAGGTTTTTTTTTAATAAACATATGACAATATATATATATATATATATATATATATATATATATTTTTTTTTTTTTTCTAATAATAAATCTATCTAATAATAAATTTAAGGCAATAAGTAATTTTATATATTTATTTTCTATATTTTTATATTTTAATATATATCTAAGACATTCATGCTATTAAATTGCTTTCAATTACAATAGAATTTAAAATCCTTAGCACAATTTTAGTATTATTAATAATTCCACAATATAAATCTCTAGTATAAATTTTAAATTATCGGCTAATAGAATTTTCAATTTATTAAATAATGAAGATTATTAAATGATAATGAAATATATGTTGACTGCAATATTTCAATAAACTCATCTGCACATGAATTTATATGAATATTTGTATGACCGTGTGACAGCGAGTTTATATATTTCATATTTTGATTAATAGTAATGAGTAAGTGTAGAGAGAGAAAGAGAGAGAGAGAGAGAGAGAGAGAGAGAGAGAATAAGTGAAAAATAATAGGTAAGGCAAATTTGCTGAGGACAAAAAGATGGAGATTTAAAAATTACAATGCTATTCTTATCTTTTTCCGTTCTTCTCTTAATTTTTTTTTTTTTTTTTTTCAAGCAGGCAACGAAATTCATAATGTATATTCTTAATACAATATAAAATTTTACACCAGAAAATCTTCTGGTTTTTGCGGTGAAAGTTTATCAATAGAAAGCAAAACCCAAATCTTCTCCTCTCTATTATGTTAAAAAAGAGAAAAAAAATCTTCCTTCTTCGCACTTAAAGAAAGCTATATTAAGTAAGCTCGTTGAGTATGTAATTCACAAAGAAAACAACTTCAATTGCTTATTGTGATGATAAGTCATCGGTTTCCTGACCCGTACCTCAGCCTGATCCCTTATGTGTTTGTTGATATTATATAGTTTCAAACAGATTTTAATCTGAGAGCAATTGATATGATAAACCGAGTAATAATCAAGATTATAAGAACAAAAGGAAATATGCATTTATAAATAGAAATATGAAGGAATAAGTGATTTAGATTTTAATGAAGAGAATAGATTAAGGTAAGGCATGTTGTAGGCAAACTTTTATTATCATCTCTTTGATTATTCCAGCACAAGTTGACAGGAGTGTATTTTAATTATTCAACACAGTAAAATCCCTTCCACAGTCCAATTTCTCTGTGCGTTCTCTTAACTATGGTAATTAGAGTGCAATCACGCCTATCTCAAGGATTTAAGGCAATGGCTCATAATTTGCGCGGTAAAGACCAATCGATACTTCCGGCAAAGTCTATACCGATAAGTCAAAATCGATCGTCGATGTTTTATAGCCACCACTCGCATACATAGGCACGTACACGCATAAGCGAATACATGGTAGAAATTTTGTTTGTTTGTTTGTTTTTTTTTTTTCGTGAAAATGAATTCAAAGGGTCGGACTGTTCCTTGACTGAAGAGCGAAGTGTGGAAGGAGGAGGAGGAGTAAGAGTCGGTGGCAGGCGGATGGTTCCGAAGAATCGCACGGAAAATCGTCTTGACATCCGGCTGAGCGACGCGCTGCATCGCCCTATGAATTTTTATCACGGATCCCCGCGTTAATATGTACCGCAGCGACGGGATAAATTTTTACGATAATTGCCGAAGGCGCGGGATTAGTGCGACTTTCACGATAAAATTCTATCTCCGTAAGGTTGGAAGTCCTTCGCGTACTCCAAGCGCCGAGGCCGCATCTCCTTAAAGATAGACGGGGATCCGCTTCGAGTATTTATAACGCGATTACAAAAGAGTTATAAACTCGTCGATAACGCTGTTTTCATTTCGTCCCTTTTCCATCCTAAAAAGCCGGTCTCTCGTCACAACTAATCTCTATAATGCTTCCATGAACTGCAAAAGTCGTCGTCGTCGTTGCCGTCGACGTGTATGCACGCGCGCACGTGTCGAGAAATAAGCTCCGTCGAGTCGCGAAAGAGAATTTGACCTCTTGTACATGTCCCTCCCACCCCCGAGCTTATAACTCTGCCTTAAATACAATATTTATACGTGGTCGTGAGAGCAATATAAACAGATGAATCGATAAGCGACAGGCGGCCGATCGGCCTACAATTTAATCGGATTCTCGCTTGCTTATCGCTCCTACTTGACCACGTGTTTTAAAATACGTGCCTCCACCCACGCGGGGATTGATTATTTTTTCTCGGCCCCATTTGTATGGCACATGATGAATCGTTCTGGCAAATAGTAGTCGATTCCAGTCTCCTGCTCCTCTACAAGTTTAACGACTCGAGAACACGTTAAACTAGCGATACCCCTTACGGCAAACTACGAGAAACTTGAATAAGCTCGAGTGATATATACGTATGGAATAAATGCCGAATGTTTATGAATGGAAATCATGTGGCTTCTAAAAGCTCGTGTACTCGCTATTTTGTCGCTCGTCCGTCGGTCTTTTTTTTTTTTTTTTTTTTTTTTTTTTTTTTTAAAACAGAAACAGTCAATGGGAATAAATAGCTTTTAGCATTTTCCTATTCGTGTATAACGACGGATATGTGGAAGGAGTTTCTGTAAAATATTACCCTTCTCATACGAGTATCAAATTCTAAATTTAATTTCGTTTATTAGAATTTATTATTTATCCTTTACTGCGATTCTTTCAAAAATTATAAATGAAATATAGTCGTAATACATTTGTCTATCTGGATGTGATAGTTGTGTAAACATTACGTGTGAAATTTTTAATCAAAATATTGATAATAATTATAAAATCTATTAAATTCGTATTGGAAGATTATATTATGCGCTAACAATACGAAAGAAAGAAGATAATGTATTGACATAATATAATTGTTGTTCGAATATTTGAATGCCGAATGTAGACAATTACACGAGTACTTTGGTACTAAAGTATTTCAGTGCTCCACACGGTAGAACACACGTACTAAACCATAAAGGAAAACCGTATAGTAATCGATCTTAAGAATATTCTTGTATGCCTTTAACATTCACGGTCGGCTTTAACAACATTTAATTTCCATTACCCTAGGCGGCTGTTAACAGAAGTTTTAGAAGGAAAATATTTATATGGATTTTCAATAATTAATTCTTTC
>NW_011948415.1:12035577-12081374 GCF_000503995.2 Ceratosolen solmsi marchali
TCTCTCTCTCTCTCTCTCTCTCTCTCTCGCTTAATTACTTTCTCTAATAGTAAGCAAATCTTTCTATCTGTGTGCCATTGGTTCGTTATCTCAATTTAAATGATACAAAAAGCTATTTTTATTATTACATTCGTAGGTAATTGCTCTACCTTGAAGTGAAAATGTAATTCCCATTATATAAAGTGTCGTCAATTTAATTAAAATTTGTTTGTATATAAGAAAATACAACCCTCGAATTAAATAGACATAATTGCCTATTTTTAATTAAAGGGAAATATGTAATTATTGCTAGCAAATTATAGAAATTAAATAGAAATTTATTTGAAATAATTTTAGAGTAATTAAAAAATTCATTTTAAGAGCGCAAAACGATGTAAAATACAATATTCTTACGTCATTTTGAACATTTGAGTCGAACTCTTACAATAAGTATAATAAGGCTTAAAATTAATCGAGTCATGTAGAATTTAAATGAGAATTTAATATACAAACTAGACAATAAGCAATTATCTTTATCTTCGCATGATAATTGTCAATTTTAGTATGAAATTAATATTACTGTTATTTATAAGCATTTTAAATAAGTTTTAAAGATCATTCTCAAACTTTATATTATTATGAATGAATTCGAATATATTAAAATTTTGAATTATAATCATTGCAATTAATTTAAAATATTGTACATAATATTTGATTATTTGCAAATTGTTTGTATAAGCTAAATAAATAGTTTAAAATAATTAAAATAGTTTTGAACGATTGAACTCATCTCGTAAACGTAATTTATTTTAAACTATATAATTTATTGGATATTCTACAATTATTATTGACTTAAATAATCAAATATCTGCTAAAAACGAAAATCGTTACACATAAATAATTACACACACATCAATGGTTTAACACTATACGTCGTCTATCAATAAATGATACTCTGTACAGCAATACATTGTGTGGGTATGTGTGTGCGCGCGTGTATAAATGGAATATTAATTAAATGAAAATGTCAGATCCTTTATTACTGTATTTCTATAAAACTTTGAATTTGATAAAACGACCCGTGTCTCTTAATCTAAAGTAACAAAAACAAAAGTTTATAAAATCTACATAGATTATTCACACTCTCGTGCATTACATGATTGCAATTTATAGATAAACGATAATAAAGCATAATTAAAGATAAAGCACTATTACGTATAAATAAGTGATCTTTATTTTAGTTGGCACCTTTTTTGCCAACGAGTATTCGAGCGATAAAATGACAAAAGCACTTTCTCTTAAACAAAGAGGTTGATCAACATTATAGCTGAGCTCAAGTTATCTCAACTATTCTTGTCTCTTATTTAATGCGGGATCGCAAAGTACACCCCCAAGTTTCATTTAGCCCGGAATATGTACAAGAATGAAAGTAAGAATAGCGATGAAGTAAGGGAAGTATAAAAAAAAGTTTTTTGGAGACCAACCAATTCACTCAAGACAAACTCCAATTTCGTTCGCGCCACGTCAAGTGAGGAGGAGCGGGAGGACGATGTCCCGGGGCCATGTATGGCCATCCTCGGGCTTTCGGACGCTCGTGATAAAACGCTACATGGCTCAATGTGTGCGTACGAGCGTGCGTTTGCGTGTACGTATGCTTGTAAGCTCGGAAGAATGGAGGATCCGCAGCTGTGCTCACCGAACATGAGCCTCACACTTGGCAATTTCGTTCACTGAATATATTATCTAAATGTAATAGAATGTTTCCTTTATAAATTGCTTATCGAGGAAAATGGCTTTTCCTTATATTATTAGTTTTTTTATGCATCGGCCTATATTTCAAGTAGCCTTATTGCACTAATGTACTTTTTGCTTTCTTTTGTTAGCATATTAAAGTCCTGAGCTATACGTATTTGCTTTTACAATAATGTAGAGATGCAATCTACATGTATGAATAATTGAATGTGCAGTGTCGTTGAGATAGTTAAGAATTCTTTCAACCTTTTAATTTTCAGCATCGAAATAGCTTCAAAATATTCTTAACCGCAACCATTAAGAAACTGTAAAAACGATCGATATTAAACGGTAATAACGACAACTTTACCATTCCATTCTTAATATAGTCTATTACAATCAATAATATGGTTTATTTCAGTCAAATAGAACAAATGTAATAAACCTCTCTTATGAATTTCATTCGTTGATCTCGACGTTATTTCGACTTCAGCTTAGTCGTGACAAAGGTGGAAAATTATATATTACAAAAGTTCGATCTTTGTCGGTGCAATCGTTTATTATTACTAAAGACGCATAGACTATAGTTCTTAATCATACATGTAATATTCTATTTGCTTCTTGTTACTTTCATCGTGTAAAGTTTTCGTAAACCAATACATTTTCATGTCGCATAAGCGTATGTACACGTTAACCATAAATCGCAAAGTTTTATTAGTCTGGAGTAGCCTAATCGTTTTTCATTGTTGATTCACATTGATTCTCACGCACGTTCCTATTCATCTACACTTGTACGCGAGCATTTACACATGCATAGTAGTTATATGGATTGTAATGCATAAAAGTAATGGAAATATTAATCTATACTCTAGGCAATACTTTGCCTTTGTATATGAGCAACAAAGTAAATCAAAGAACAGTCGATTCATAACCATCATTCATTACATAGCATAGAATATCCATATAATATATGTGTGTGTGTGTGTGTCTGTGTGGGTGTGTGTGTGTGTGTGTGTATGCGCGCGCGCGCGCGCGCGCGCGCGCGCGCGCGCGCGCGCGCGCGCGCGCGCGCGCGCGCGCGCGCGCGCGCGCGCGCGCGCGCGCGCGCGCGCGCGCGCGTGTATATATATATATATATATATAAATATTGTTACTTTATATTCAATTTAATTTACTACATGACTGGTTTTATTTAATATAATGTTATTATTACACTTTATTTCTACAATTCTTTATAATTTATTCAATCAAGAATTAGCATACGCAATAAAGATTAAATGCTAATTGTTACGATATTCAAATTATGAATTAATACCAACCATTATTATAGTATAATTGCGTAATACTTACGTTGCATGCAAAATATACTAAAGAAGACAAATTACAAGTAGGAACATTATTATACGATAAAGAAAGGAACGTGGGATAGAAACGTGGGCTGTTATGTGGATGAGAATAAAAAAGCGGATGGGGGAAGATGAAGAGAATGAGAGAGAGAGAGAGAGAGAGAGAGAGAGAATTGCGTTAGGTGAAATTGTTTCAACGTAATACTGTCAAACGCTCGAATTATCATAAATCAAAGTCAAAGTAAACGAGATACATGAAAAGCAGTTTTGGTTTCGCAAAGCATTGACAGAATATCGAAGTTGACGTAAATTGTTTTTCAAAATGATTACAATTTTTAACATACACCGTTGCGTTGACAATTCGCTCAACATGGATATGGGCGAGGAAGCCATTTTGTAGGTGAGGCTGCGCCTGCGCGCATCACTCCTCTATTTTATTTAACATTTCTACGGTTTACACTGCACTTTTCCGCAATAGAAAGACATTTATGCTGCATTCCTAATTTAAGTGATACGTTTTTAATGCTTAAGAATTTTGAATTAAAATTTTTCTAGCAGTTCTTCTCGACTATTTCTTATCACTATTGTCGCATCTCATTTATCGATATTTTGATAATAAATATTTGTAAATATATTATTAAACAGAAACAAAAATCTTTACCGTAATCAAAATAAATGTACTTGCATAAAATAGATTCTCTATGTTAATTTACTAAAATTATTGCGCTTTTTATGCAAGTTTCGACATTAAAATAAGATCACAACATTATACACATAATATCATGATATTTCCAAGTTATGAGGTTTAGAAATAGCAGAGTTACAAGAGAATCGTTAAAACAACCAACAGTCGAAGAAAGCCAAAGTCTTTTATTAAATGAACAATTCGTAGAGAAGGTAAAGCAAGTAAAGACGGAATGGTTCACGAATATCTCTTCCGAAAAGTTATTTGGACCTTCGGTATTCATCGTCAATATTTCAAGAAAAATGCGTATACCGAAAACTACATCTAATTTACGTGGAGAAAGTCTCCTTCCCAGGGGATCGCATCCCTTGGACATCGCACGGGAATGTGAAAGTGGATCTTGGCGATCGTCGGCATCTCGCATCCCAGCAATGTCGACGATTCTAACTCAACGGCTCGCCACCTCTTCCGCGAGGACGATCGCGTGCGCTATTTTTGCCTCACCCGTTATATCTACACATTTAATTTGGGATTTGGGCTTCGACTAGACAACCGCCACCGCCGCCGCCGCCCGCCGTTGTTGGCATGGTAGCTAGTGTCTCTTGGCAGCTCTTCTCATCTCTTCTACTTCGTCTCGTCCCACCTCTCTCTCTCTCTCTCTCTCTCTCTCACTCTCTCTCTCTCTTCACATCTGGCCCACGATTTCTCATAATTCCACCTCTGCCTACTTATCCTCCTTGCCTCTGATTATAGCTTCGCGTATTCGTTTTGCTTGTCTCACCGCGATTCGTGCACGTCGAGGCTTTTCATCTTTTTATTTTTCCTTACTCTTTGTCGTCATTTTAATTTCATATGCATGGTACGGCGCGCCAATATTGAAGAAGAGAGTCGCGCGCATCGATTGTATTAGCATGCATCAAAATAAAAATAAAAATACGGAATGAGAGAGTGACGGAATTAAAGAGTGTGTGTGTTTGCGTGCGAGCGTGTGTCTGTGAGAAAAAAGATATATATATATATATATATATATATATAGAGAGAGAGAGAGAGAGAGTAGTAGTAGTAGTAGTAGTAGTAGTAGTAGTAGTGAGCCAGCGTTTCATAGGTCAGACACTACGTATATGATTTTTACAACACACGTGCTGTGATTTTAATACGACGATATTTCAACTTCCTGACCAACTTAATCAATTGTAAGTAGTAAAGTGAAATATTAAGCTACAGTATTTAAAAATTCTTGTATTTTATTTGCCAATTAATAGGTTTAGCATTAATTATTATAAAAATGTACAGACAGAATTTATCAATGTAAAATAACGAATTCCATTACACAACCATAAAACCTAATATTTTCTTACAATAATAAACTATATTGGTTTAGTCGTTGAGTTTAGTTTGGTTTTTAAAATTTTTATACATATATCTATAAATATGATTTTAAAACATCATTAATGTCAAAAAAATAGTAAATTTGAAAGTAATATTTTTTTAACTGACATTTAAATTCAAATAATAGTTTTACATCGAGTAAGTATAGCTATTACGAAGTTTTCAAATATTCCAATAAACGATGTTTTCATCTTTTCATTAAAATAAAATAATAATTTTTGAGATATTTAAATATTCCATTAAAATATGCAATGATATTGGGAATATTTACGAATGAAAGATTATTATTTTTAAACGACATGCAAACAATATGTAACTAGATGTAATAATTAAATGTCTCATATGAATTGATATTAATCAAGATTTTAATAATAATATATATATATGTGTGTGTGTGTGCGCGCGCGCGCGCGCGTGTGTGTGTGTAACTACAAATACTAGATGCATATCTCCAAATTCATGAATATTAAATTGGTAATTATATTAATAAGGGGTATTATTTAGTTAATTTATGTAAACGAAATACAATTACAGGCTAGTCATTGAATTTTAATAAAATTTTGTTTCTTCACCCAATGATTTAAAAATAGCATTAAATTCAATCAATAATAAAAAATACGAGTAAAAAGTGTCTCGAATAGTATACAAGGCTACATTAAAGGAGTACGAGCGTGTAAGTAAATACGTAAGAGCGTAGGAGCAAAACAATTTCAAAGCGGTAGCTCTCCGATTGATCGCGAACTCTATTCCCGATTGGCAAAGAAGAATGCAAAGTATAATGTACAGAGTAAAAAAATTCCATATTTTTTTTTTTCCAAAACAATTGCATTCCAATCGCACGATCAACAGAACAAAGATCCATCCGCATATCCTCTCATTATATAACACAGCCATTACAATTGCCTGCGATGAAAAAGAAAAAAAAAATTAAACAAAATATTAAAAAAAAAAGAACAAAAAAAAAACAAAAAAAAAACAAAAAAACAAAAACAAAAAGATAAAGAAAAACTTAAAACTTATTGGATGTTGCAGCCACACTTGAATCTTGAATTTACGTTCCAACTTAATGACCAACGCACTCGACTGCGAATTTCCCTCGCACGAATGACGCAATTTACGTTTTTGGAATTTTAAATACAGGGAAAAAAGCAAGTAAACGATCCTGAAAATACAGTAACGACAGCTTGTAACTCAACCCACGAACTATATATAAAGTTAAGCAGTTCGTGCACTCAGTTAACCTGCTACATGTACGACTAGTCATGTAATAAAAAGAAAATAAAGTCGAGAGGAACAGATGCATGAAACGATGCGTGGAAACTGCTGACTCCTATTGTCCTTCCGCCTTTCCGACACGAGTTATCCTGCACGTTTACCAAGAATCTGTTTCTTGACCAAATGAAGGAAAGGATGTTAGAGACGTCCACTTTAATATCATCATCCCTGTTTTTAAATCAATTAATTGTACGTTGATTCATTTTTACCGACATTAAGCTGCTAATAATGCGTGAAAAGGATTGAAAGTGACACGCATCAGTCCATTCATCATTAAAATTTAGTTAATATAGATAATCGATAATTTATTTATACCCGAGATATATACAAAAAGAAAAACCCTCCACATTCTTAATGCTCGCGCATATATATTGCATATAACTGGTTTATTAAATGTAATAAATCACATTTTAAAGCACATTTTAAGCATCTTACGTTATATCCGACGAATAAAGAGAAAAATATTTTAAATTTTATAATAATAAAGATGTGTCAGAAAGAAATACCGAAAATTTTGATTTCATTCAAATATTGAAAATACTAAACATTTTGTATAAATTTATTGTAAAAAAAAAGAAAAAAGAAAAGAAAAATAATAACACATGATTTCAAAACTCAAGTATTGATTTAAAGTTTATTCTATAGTCTGTCTAAATTAATTTAAATACTTTTAATTTTAAATAAATGTAGTATATAAATACAAACGTGCCAACATTTTCCGTTGCTATTTCGAACTTTAGTTTATTCACATTGAAGTCGAATTGAAACTGAAGTCTTAAGTTATAAAATAAAAATCAGGATTTTTCCTTGCTTTAACATTAACAATAAACTGAATTTGTTAACATTTTCATAATAATTTTAAATAATTATATAAACCAATGATATTTCGTCATATGCATCTTATTATATGTATTAGTGTAATCGTAAAATGTAATGTAAAGTAATGTAATGTAATGTAATGTAATGTAATGTAATCGTAAAGTGTAATTAAATAAAATTAATTGTTCGAATACATTGTTGAATAATAAAAGGAATAAATTAATACATAATTTGATCTAAAATTCATTACTAAATCTATTAAATTCAATGTAATAAATAATTTACCTATTAAGTTCTATGATATTACCTAAATTTTAATGTTTATCGTTTTCAATATTATAAAAACGAAAATATAAACCATCGATTAATCTTCATTTGTATTTTGCAAACAAACACTTTGTCGTATTACATAAAAATTGTTTCATATATATCTTATGATATGGTTCTCCATATTAATATTTATTATTATAATTTCTACGATGGATTCAATGAGATTTTATTATACAAATCAATTATCATTAGCAAACTTGCTTTTGCGTGCTTCATTACTATCCATAGGTCGTCAAGAGATTATTGTTTAGTTTTTGTTTTTGTTTTTTGTTTTCAATGTGCAAGGAGTACGAAGCATGCAAATGGTATGGAAATTAATACTTTCGATAAAAATTTTTATAAAATGCAACTGATAATTAGAAGAAAATAATGAAAGGAGTCGAAAAAGCATTAGAAGCGTGTGTTCGTGTACGTGAATGCGTAAGCGTGTGTGTGAGACACCGATAGAGAGAGCGAGAGAGACCGAGAGAGAGAGAGAGAGAGAGAGAGAGAGAGAGACCGAGAGAGAGAGAGAGAGAGGGAGAGAGCGAGTGTGGTTGACGAAGAGTGGGGGGAGGAGGAGGCAAAGAGTGCGTCTACAGCGATTATTTACGTCATTACCCGTACTTTTCATTGCGACATTAAAGTTACACTGCGATTTGTGCGAAAATTTTCAAGTCACGAGCTGCGCTCGATGAGCATTTGTGCCAAGATGTCTGATCAAACTTCGAGGCCAACTTTACATTATTTCCTTCTTATTACGATACGCACTGATAGTCGTTGCAACAATATTTGTTTTTCTTTAGATTATATATCCATCTATCTCTTTTTCCTTTGATATTTTCCGATGAACTTAATTTTACGAAAGCTTAGATATAAGTATCATGCACAGACGTCTTACAACCTTGAAATAGTTTGAGAATGAAATCGTGAAGAAATTTAAGGCAAAGGACAAAGATGTTTTTCAACAGTTATTTAAATGTTAATTTTTATTATTTTAGATATCGATTTTTATTGTCATGAGTTATTAATCATAAATAAAAGATATCGCAAGACAATAATATACGTTTTATTTAAGCAACACCAATTTGAATACTTTTTATTCTAATTACACAATAGAGCTGCAGATAATTGTAAATGAATTTTTATGTCATTGGTATAAAACAAATGTACGTATATATTTTTTCATTTTTAATATATTAAATCTCATGTCTGAATATGACATAATTCCAATACTACAATATACATTAAATTTTTATCTCTCGTTTAGATTTCTTATACTGTTCTATTGTACTAATAGACACTATTGTTAATGTAAAACTTAAAAAATATATTACTTTTGATTAACTAATAATACTGAATAAATATTTAGTATATATAATAATATATAATAAGTATTATTCATTTCTATGCTGCATTTGTGTAGAATAAAGAAGAAATTTATACAAATATATTGTAATGAATTACAAATATATATTTTTATTAAATTCTTATGTTGTACCAATGAAAATTAAATTTTAATTTGATTTAAAATATTTTTATAGGATAATAATGCCATCAGAAAATAATCTCTTATTTTCCCTAGTAGAGTACATAAAATTTAATTTTAACGATTTTAATACAACAAAATTCGATTTAAAAAAATGTAAGCTTTTTCTTTTTTTTTTATAGGAATATAGTATGCCGATGGTTGTCTAACAGATGGATGAATTATAACAATAAATAGGAATTGAAAATATCGAAAGAATAATTTTACAGGTCAAACTATCATGTAACTACAAAAAATTCGACTGGAAACGAGGCGATCGAGAAACTCAAAATTAAAAATAAAATATACTAACGAAAAAAATTAATTAATAAATTACCTATTAAAATCTTATTCCTTCTGCACACACATACATCTGTATATACACTAATTGGCGATATTTTTCTTTCAAATTGACTTCTACTTACGATAATCATTGCAGGTCACTACACTTTCTCTATTTCTTTTCCAATTCTCCCCGATTCTCTCATACATCTACGGCTCTATCAATACAAAAAGCGTACACGCCTGCACGCGCATACATTTACACATATTGTACAAGGATATATGTGACTTGATTAGTCATCACTTGTATCTCGTGTCATATGAGTAGGACCAAAATTATATTCATGTTTGCGCAAAACATTGTACGATAATTAAAAATATTATTGGGAAGATGAGAATATGTCTATGTAAATTAATGGATAAATAGAAATATGAGTGGAGGTTTATTGTAGGAGAGAATATAATAGTTATAATACAAATTTTATTACAAATTTTTTATTATTTTGTAAGTATGATAAAATTACGACAATATATTATATGTTATATTTTGACATAAAATTTATGAAATTTAATTTCTGAAAATTAATAAAATAGAAAATTAGTGAAAAATTTATGTAAGCAAATTCCAAAATAATATTATTACATATAATATAGAAAACAAATATAATTATTAATTGAATTTATATACTCATAATTAAAAAGTGATTTGTATTCAAAAATATACTAAAGTTATTATCGTATTTACCAAAAATTGCAAATTATGCACAGGATAAATATTTTTGACTGATTAAATTGTCAAATTGGTAATTTTATACATTTACTTTTTATTAAAATATTACGTGATATGGTATAGAATAAGTTTATTAGTCAAATAAAATAAAAGATTAGTTAAATATAATATTGTGTAGAAATAATTATTCGGCACTATATATATATATATATATATATATATATATATATAAATGCTATTTAATAATTAGATTAAAATCAGAGCAATATTTATTAAAATTTTGAATCAGTTTTTATTTCAATGTAATGCTTTAGTATTTTTAATAAATTAATCATTATAGTGATAGAAAAAAATCTATTATTTTTTTAATAATAAAATTGTAACCTTATCTGTAAGGTCATATACCAATATCATGATTTACGAATTTTATTTTCTGAGCGTAACTTTTAAGAAAATTTACTTTTTAGAAACATTTCTTAAAATTAATATAAAAATTGTACAGTACAATAAAAATTAATACAGAATACAAAATAAAAAAAAAACATATTATTGTATTCTTACGTATTATTGTTACTATTATTCTTATTGTTAATATTACTTATATATCGATCCGATAATCAATTCATCGATTAACCAAATTCGGTAGATGGTATAAACGAAGGAAGACAGATAAAATTGATTATCGCTGAACCATAAAATTTAATGAAACGAATGTAGTTAATGAAATTACCGAGTTTGCCGTGCAATGTTAATTCAATGATCGCCTTTGCTTTAATAAAGTTCTCGTAATTTTGTAACTACGCTTATACTGGAATGTAAGCGATGAAAGAATGTAAAAAGTAATCTGTGAAAAAAATCGTTACACAGCTCGTAACATAAAAAGTGAAATCGCGTTCTTGAGATAATTTGAATTATAGTAACTTAGACGTTTCTAATTTTTTGCCGTAACATCGTCGACATGCAAAAGCATGACTCATTGGCCTTCTGTTATCGAAGTATCCCGATTAGAGCAACAGTTTTGTGCAAATAATAAAAATAGATAGTCTTTTCCTGCTAGTAATAAGCATCACTTTTCGTTCGAATTAAAATCTGAATGTTAAAATAAAAGTTAACGTATAAAGATGAAACATTGTATATATAATAATTCGTATGCGTGAACGTGAAATGAATAATGATTAATCGTTGATGACTTCGAATTAATGTCAATGTAAAGAAGGACCTTCGATTTCTTCGACACTGAATCGAAATTAATCAATTATTCAATTAACTCGTAAATTATTCCTTTTTGATGTATAAACTTAGGCTCGTAATTATGTAAAATTTTGATCGAATGATATCATTTTCATCTAGATAAAGATGAATTTATAAAGATTTAAAATTCAAAAATTGGTAAGACATATAATACGACATATAATTGCTTTATATTTATTATTAATCTAATTCATGCTAATTTTGTTTAGTCTAATATATTTGGTGTTTCAAAAAAAGATAGATAATAATAATAGAATTGCGAAAATATAATGCATAAATGGATTTTTGTACAGTTACTAAAGTAATCCATTTACATTTTTTATAAATAATATAAGATATTATTAAACCAATATTATCAATTTATTCATTTTCACAAATTTTGTGAACAATTTTGTGGAGACATTTGGTATTTACTTTTTCTCTTCTTAACAAATTTTATCCATTCATGTCTTTTTCATTCATTATTTTAATTTTAACCTTACGTACCGTATATAGTGGTTATATATGTTTCTATTATTCATTATTATTCACTTTATTTATTCACTCGGTGAATAAAGCTTTTAAATAAAATTAAAGCTTCATTTTATTTATTCGAAAAAATTAATTTATTTTACATTTTTAGTCAAGTAATATAAGGAGTTTCGTGACTTTTATAATTAAATAAACATGCATATATATGTTCAGCCAATGACTTCAATAAATAAATATACATTTATATATAGTGTTTTGGCACTTACATTTGAAAGATTTTAATATTTAATGAAACATCAATATTTATACCCATTAATAGTGATTTAAGCAATAATATAATCAATATGTTTTTGATTATTATTATTTAACATTTTGTATTTACACAAAAGAAATATGTAAATTATAAATAATTTGAATTTTGTTATTTTAAAAAGTATAGAACAATAATTCTAATACAAAAATATATAAATATATTAATAATAAAATGTAAAATGAGATTCTAAATTCGTTATTATTTTCGTTATTATATATTTATATATATATATATATATATATATATTTTTTTTTTATTACAATATATAGTTTATACTTTTCTTTATATTTAAAATGATAATAAATTGTCTAATTTAAATAAAATTTAATAGTAGAAAAACTTTTGAATGATGTTTCTGATATAACTTCACAGTTAAACATAAAAGTGTACGTTAATGTTTTGATCCAGATCATAAAAACTTAGATGTCTTGAATTCAAAACAATGATAAAACTTCATGAAGGCATAAAGAAAGGTAGTGAGTGCATCTACAACTTCAAAATGAATTCAATTTAAAAAAAATTTTTAATAAAAAATTGCCATTATATATATATATATATCAATTTTTATTATGATAGCTATAATAATTATAAACTTTAGATTTATCGACTATTGCTTATAAACATTTGTTTTTATAATGTTCTTATTAGTTCTTGAAGCGAAGCATTACGTAATAAATTTGTTAGGGAAATAAAAATATATCAATTGTTGACACTGAACTGAATATTTATAAAAGTATGTATGGAAATAAACAAAAACTGTTTTTGTACAACGAGTACACTACTATTCAGAAAAAAGTTGTAAATCAGAGAAAATTTGAGGAACAAATATTTTAATAAAACAAAAGGCTTTCAATTAATATAAAATATAGGCGTATGAAAAACATAGAAGCCTATTTTTAATAACTCGTTAAAAATTTGAATTTGATTCATTCGATTCGATTTGAGTAGAAACTTCGGGCGTTTTATAAAAAAGTAATTTCGAGAAAAACACGTATCTCGACTTTTTGCTGGTATACGGTGAAAAGTGACTGTTCAATGATATTTAAAATCCGAGACAAGAAATATATTATTTGCCATAGTTGCCTTTCTAATATATTATTTAGACCTTCGGGTAACCGAGTATAATTATATAGTCATTCTTAATAGAACTAAGCAAAGAATTATTTGCAATGAAATTTTTTTAATATTATTTAAATTTCTTAAAATTATGACCTTTAAAAGGTACGTGTATAATTTAAAAAATAAAAAAATAAAAAAAAATAAATAAAATAAAAGAAGAAGAAAAATTGATGTATAATTTCACTCAAATATAACTGATTAGAATAAACGTTATAGTTTTATTACTACAAAATGTAACAAAATCGAAAATGTTTATACAAAGAAATCTCAAAAATATCTTGTGAATTTAACAATTCTGATTGAATGATATGCACTAAAGAAGCCAAATTTAAAAATCTTTTCTTTTTGTCTCTGAAAAGCTCAAATGCGACTGCTAAAACTATATAATATTCATATACATGTATTTATTTCAATCTAATTTTATCGAATCTAAGAGCCTAGGTTTTTATTTCCTCTTACTTTCTTTCTCAGTTACCTATATTTCCCTCTACCTTATAAATGCAAATACTTCTCTATGATATCTAACCGGATATATCAAGAAATTTTCATTTAATTAGAATTATGTCCAGATTCACAACTAACTGCGCATCCTCGTTTAAGGCTCTTTAAGGCAAATTTTAAACTTACAATAGATATAACTAAGAGTTTAAAATAGTTTGTGCAGATTAAAAAGCTGTATATTGGCTGAAAAAAAAATGGATGGATTATAAAAGTTCAGGTAAAGTAAAGCTTGTTAAAGCTTATTCGAATGCTCTATCAGCTATTATTTTTTCCGGACTAGTTGAGATGTCGTTAGAACTGTGAGACAAACTATACAGTCGCAAATCGTGATATTCCCTCTAGCGAAACTCTGTCCTCGACGTTCAACGTCAGCCGCAGAAAAATTTGCCGGTCCAATGAATTCGCCGACAGAGCAGAGAAAGTGCAATGCTTCCCCTTCGTTCTCTTCCTTTCTCTTCTTTCCTATCCATGCTTCTCCTACCCTTTGACTTTCTACTCGCATCGATAACAGCAGCGAATCAATACATAAACATTCCACCAACCCGCAACTCACATAAACATCCACATTTGTCGATCTATCTTTATGCACGTGTGCACACCTTTACAAATAGATGATTAATAAGCCGAGTTTTGCGTGCGCTCATGTTTTTTTTTGACACAGATTCTTTCTTATAACTGACCGAGAGAAAGAGAGAGAAGACACATCGTGAATGTAGTGCAAAACTGTCTCGAAAAGTTTCTCTAAGCACACGGTCGAGAAGAAAATAATCTGATTCGCGTACGACAGAGATAATTTTTATAATGGCTACATGTGGCACCTTATGCAAATACATATTTTATCCGATAAGAATAGCGAGGTCGTATAAAAATTTTAATTAATTTCACAGAATTAAAATCTAGTCTCTGGGAATTCTATTTTTATGTAGTTATTCGACTTATGCTTTTATAAACACGAAAAGTATGATTATTACGGCTACGATGTTACTTAGGATACTTAGATTAAGTAACATTTAATAAACGACATTGATACACAGGAACGTCAAAAGAAAAGAAAAAACATGGACGGATAATTTCTATTGATTATTGCTTAACGTTAGTATTATTATATAATATAAGAAAACAATATCAAACTTATAGAAATAAAATCGAAATAATATTGCTTGTAAATATGAAATATATATATGTTAAAATATAGGATGACAAAGAATCCTATATAATATTGAATGAAGGTGAAAATATAATTTGAAATTATATTATAAGGAAGTAAGTAGGATGTGGCTATCGATAATAAGGTCATGGATTTTAAAAATTCTTTATACCATATTTTTGAATTAAATAATAATGTAATATATGAATAACGCGAATTAATTTATAGTAAGTCAACGTATGTTAAATTATTTAATTAATATTCAAATATTTTATACGATATATGCTTAAATTTTTTAGGAAGCACTTGGAAATAAATGAGGCGCATAAGATAAGCGTTACAAATATAAAAAATAATAAAATTATTAAGTGAGCCTACCACCACTAATATTGAACGATAGTTAAAAATCGTTGATATATATCAATTTATGTCCAAAGTTACGTTCTAAATATCCTAAATTTGAATAATTCAATTAAAATTTTTTGCTCGAACAATCGATTTCAAAATATCATGTATATTCAAATTCCTTTTTACTGCGTTTTTCAATCTAAAGCGATAAGCATCAAGTTCCGTGCTTTCGCCATCTACAGATCATGCAGGTGTTGATAATTATTCGACTATACACTTTATCCTTCGACTATTCTGAACCTTGAGAGCTAATAAAAAATTTACGTAAATCAAATTATTTGAAGCTCAAAGGAAAAAAGGCGGAATTTTAAAATACAAGTTGTACGTGTAAAATTGCTTTTGTGGCGTATTACAAATAATATATATATATATATATATATATATATTTATTTATTTATTTATTTATTTTATTAAAGGGACGATTTTCCTTTCGTTTTGATTTTTAAAATTTAAAAAAATTTCGTTCAATAAAGAGTTGGAATCTATTTAGATGCATCTATATATTTAATGGTGAATTGAGTTTCAAAATAGATTTTCTGAAAACTTTGTAGTAAAAGTTTAATCGGTCGCGCTTTTTCTATGACATTCTTTAGAAAAGAGATAGAAATAAAAGTACGAACTAAGAGAAAATGATGGATGCATTATGAAATTAAAGTAATTAATGCGTTCATAACAATTTGAGCTGCTATTAATGCTGTATCGTAACATCGACTTTTCGTTGCAGCTTTGATAAATCAATGTAATCATGTACGTAATTATTAGTTGCTACTTTAGTTTGTAACTTTTTAATAAAAGAACTATTCAAAAATGTTCAATGTTATACTTTATAATTATTCTTGAAATTATGACTACGTTATAACTACTTGTGTAGGTAAGTAAGCTAATCGAAATTTCTTTCCGCATCCGAAATTGTTAATGAATGAACAAAAAAGTTTTTCATTTTTCATAATACTAATGTTAGATTAAAAATCGTTCTTTAGTTAAATCCAATTAATTTAAAAATCATTAATAATTTTAATGAATTAACGTGATTATTACATGATTCTTTAAGAATTTCATATAGAAAATTTTTCAAGGTTTTATCGTTCTAAAAAGAGTTATTTTAAATAATTGCAAAAAATAAAATTTTCTTTACATATAAAATAATAAGTTTCATTATCAATATTCAATTCGAATGTTAATATTATCGAATACATAAATTTACATCTTATTAGAAATTAAAATGTTTTGATCACGGTATTAAATTTAATTATAAATAAACTGTTAAAAACAATTTAATGTAAAATATGGAATCATCAAAGTTTAAAAACTCATCATTAAGTCATTAAGTAGTACAACAACAACAACAACAACAACAACAACAAAAATTACTTTGAAAATAGGTCCGGATTTAGATATTGTAAGCTCAGTTTTCGAAGTAAGTTTTTATGAAGTAAGAAATTTTGAATTGAAATATTGTTTAATAATTAATAAATTGTATTTTCCCATACTCGTTACGCATCTAACTATCGTATTGTCTATTTGTTAATAATATTCTAAGCATTAGAAAAAAAAGGTAGTATCCGAAAATATTCATTATAGCTGGAAATTATTATTTATAGGATAATTAATAAATAAAACTTTTAAGAGAAAAATACAATATGATATTTGGAGTTTTAATATTTTATGAAAACAATGATTGATTCAAATTTTGGTTAATGATCGTGTTTCTATACTCTTTAATTCCACTTATTCTTCTATTTCTCTCTCTCTCTCTCTCTCTCTCTCTCTCTCTCTCTCTCTAATCTTCTCTCTATTTTGTAAAATATTTTTTAAATAAAGGAAAGATATTTGAACATTAAAATACATTATAGGCATTTTGTTTGAAGCAACGTATATCATTTATTACCAAATCCTATTAAATGTCTTATTTCTACTTATAGCAAAATATAGGTATTGTCAATGAATTTTATGTGCATTATAAAACATTTTGTTAGAGACTTTTTTTTATTGTATTATAATTATCTACTGGTTGTACAAAAGTTGCCGAGAGCCACACAAGTGCGATACCTACTAGCCTAGAAAAACAGTGACAAGATAAACTATACTAAAAGCCTGAAAGTAGTTTAAATTGAAAAAATGATTCGAATCTTTGTATTTTTTTATTCCATAATAATGTAAATATCGCGAATGTAAATTGAATAAGATAAATAGTATTAAAAACATTTTACATTAATAATGAATTAATTTGAAATGTCAGGCATAATAAATAATATAAATATTGGCTAGCGTAAATAAATGACAAATAATTGTCTTATTAATAAAATTTTTATTTAAATTAACTTTCATTAATTTATAACTTGTTATACTTTATATGAATAATAATATTCTTCATTAATAATAAGATAAATGAATTTTTTTTTTTATAAAAACATTTATTGAATAATATTCGAATTATAATAATATAACTCACGAGTCTAGAATTTTTAGTTTATAATTATCCATTCACCGTAGGCAAAGCCATTTAAAACCTTCCCACACGTGTCGCCCATTGGGATTTCATCTATTTATATCGAGAGATTCATTTATGTATATTTAGTCATTATTTCCCGTATTATTATAGCATTGTTAAAAAAATAATCAAACAATTGTCTTGACATCGTAGACTTCCTATCTCCGTAGTTAGAGAAAAATATAATTTTAAAATGATTTATATATTGGAATTGGGAAATGCAAATTGTTAAAATACCAAGAAGACGCTATTAGATTTTCGAGTCTGCAATGTCGAATGATCGAGTGCCATGAATTTTCATCCTTAGAGCATTTCTTGAAATTATGATCCCTTTGACTTTGCAAATTTTCAACTTTTAGCCAATTGCCATGAAAAACGATCGCTGATGAAATAGCGTCCAGCTAGCGAACTATTCCATCGCCCCTTCGAGATAGTGCCCCGTTACATAGTTTCCCGGAAATTTTCCGGGTCCATCGGCCAATACCATGACAATTCGCCTCTATGACGACACCGCCCCTCTCGACACAATGCTTTTATTTTATGTGCGCGCATGCGCGGCTCTATTTGCGGCCCGCGGTTAAGCGTCGTTCTTCGTTTTTAAATTGCAGAAAAGAGACGAATTAACCGATCGGTGTTGTGGCACTTCGTCGGCCAATCAGCCAATTTATTATAAATATTCATCGGACAAGCCGATGACTTTTTCTCGACGCTACTCTCATCTCGTCGTTTTATCTCGCTTTCTCCGTATCTCACGCTGCGACTGCAAAATTTAACCAATCGGTGTAATCCTCGCGAGCTTCGGCGAATTTTAGAAGTTTACTTAAAGGCCTTTAATCGCTTTACTGAAATAAAAGGAATGATGCCATTGGTGGCAATGTCGATGGTATTGTCAACTATATTAATACGTATGTTTGCACATAAATAAGAGCACAGTAGAGCCAGACTAACCGTAAGATAATCGTTTTAAGTTTTCATCTCGTCATAAGGCGCCGAAGAAATGGCTTTAAACCATCTTTGTTTTTTCGGTATTCGTCTTTCGCCTGAATTCCTACCGTAAACTTCAAAATTTCTTCCAAGTATTTATTATTTTGACGACTATACCATGGATAAAATATCTATTTATCGTTTTTATAATTATCATACATTTTTAACGTATGGTAAACGTAAACGCTTTAGAATTTTGTAATAAAATAAAATAAGTTAACATTTAAATTTTATGTATTACAGTAATCTTACTTAAATCTGATATTAAGACTTACACGACTGATGAAAGTCTATTTGCGATGCTTCTCGTCACTTACCTATAAAATAAAATAAAAAAAACAATAAATAAATAATAAGAATGAATTCAATATGAATTTTAATTTGCACAATATTAGAAAATTTTATCATTCAAATTTGTGTTCGATTTGCTATAACGTAAGCCTCTAACTTATATCAAAAATTAAAAACATAAAATAGCTTTTCCTAAAATTTTAATATTTTAATTATTTTTTTAAAAGTAGGTTTCTTTGTTGACTCATATTTGCTATTCAATGCTCTGTTTTTTTTTGTTTTTTTTTTGTTTTTTTTTTTTTTTTTTACTCTACATATATATAGAAAATTAAAAATATTAATAGTTACCTGCAACGATACAGTGCATGATAAAAACAATGTTATACCTAATTTTTCTATTAGTTCATAAACACTTTATCATTAAATTATAATATAATTGTCTATAAAATATTGTAAGTGTTAATATTTAGAGAAATTGTTTTTAATAAACTGTAATTGAATTCACGAATTAAATTCATAGAAATATCAATTAAATAATTTTATGAAAATCTCAAAAGTTCAACATTTTGAATTTTGTAGTGAAAAATGTATAAGGATAGTCTTAAAAAGCACACACAATGCCAAACGTAATGGAAAACTATTTAAATCTGCGATGACCAAAAAATATTTTTGTATTCATTCATTAAAAGTGCTGTGTCATCGTGTTAACCTTGAAGCATAGACTGTGTAAATAAATTCGGATAGTATATTTATATTTTTAAAAGGTCGAAATTGTATTTTCAATTTTCACACATCACTCATATTGAAATGAAGCATATTCAATGAAAATAATGTGGAAAAGTCTTAGGGAAGAAATAACTTACATAATGACAAATCAGTCAAGAAAACTAACCTGCTCCTATTATTATAGCCAATTTAAAATTTAATTGAGCATATGCGATATCTGTTGCAATATGCTTCGAGTCCAACTAAGAAATTAATTCAAGGGGTTGACAATATTACCGAGGAAAAATCAACTGACCGATCAGTTTCTATAAATAGAACACCATTCGTCCAGGGATACGAATACTCGAAAAACCGATTGTCGAGCATAGAATAGAGCTGGATAATGTAATAATAAGCCTGTTATGGTGGATTGGAATAGTGAAAGGATTGGTATAAGGATTCAAGTCTCAACATGGCAGGCAGGAAGTTTGATATAATTGAAATGAAAAGACTAAGTATCATTGCCAACCTACTGATAAGATTTTTCAAAAATCACGAAGAGAAGCTTTCTTTTAGCCATGTTAGCGATTGGCCGTTACAAAAAAAAAAATGAAAAAAAAAACGAAAAAAAACGAAAAAAACATAAACCATTCAACTGTACTTACGATTACAACTTTACGTGGATAATTCAATTACTTTCTATCGAGAAAATTCTTTTTCTTTATTAATTTAAATTTAAATAGCTGCACATTATTAAATAGAAAATTAAATGTGTACGAAGCTAGCTGGACATTGTGTAAGAAATTTTCCTTCCTCCCCGATTTCTATTAAATCAACTAAACTCTTGTATTTTCTTTTTTCTTTTTAATTTAACTTTTCGTAAAAGCTCGATAGCATGCTAGAGGTAAAAGTGTCGATATGGTTTCAGTAGCCTGAGTCCCGAGTTTTTAATTTACTTTTATTCATGAAGAATCAATATTGGACAGTTTAAAGCCAGAAAAATTATGACGTTTAACACTATCGATCTAGCTAGAACATTTTCATTCGGAAATTAATATTCTTAAGTTGCTACATGAAAGCTCGAGCACAAAATAATCATCGTTACAAAACGAGACTGGCGATTGCAAGGAACGAGTATTTCGAATAACCATTGCTTCCTATACCCCTACACCTGCCCAATGTCACTCGAATATCATTGCTCCTCGACGCTTTAAACCTCCCCTCCCCCTCCCCCCCTCCACACCCCACCCCGCCAGGCCGCCCGCCCCACTATAACGCAACAAGAGCGATTCTTAATTTTGACTTCGATAATCGCGTCTATTTTATCTCGCTGCCTCGGCGCACAAACGACGACATTGACCATTAAATATGCGAACTCAATTTCACACTCGACTCGCGTCTATGCGTCTCGTCCTCGATCTTCAACCAAATCTAACGGCCCGGCAACGTATCTTTAACCCCCACGCCCATCGGGGCGCCAAATGCTCGCACTGCTGTAACACAGCTGGCGATATTGTTGTGCAAGCGACTCTCGAGGTGTCGGGAACCTGCCCGAGGACATATACTTAGGCAAACGCGAGGCACAAGAGCCTGGATATTACGTCGTCTAAAAATACCATATTCTTTGGATGCGACGATGCAATTACGAGAGGCAAACAGAGAAGATACGCTCGCTTCGTGGATGTGGCGATGCGTGTCTAAGGTAATAACACTTCGCAGCAACGGGAATACATAGGTTCGTTGAATACGCTTTAGGTTTTATCGATCGCGCGAAAGGGAAGTTTGAACATTTTGACAATGTTTTTAGAACTTTTGCAATGGACCCATAATTCTATCGTAAAATTTCTAAAGAAAATATATCGATCACTTAATACATAATTATTTATTACTCAAACGATGCTGAAAACATATTATTAGCTGTAAAATTTTCTCTTTTTTTCGCTGATACGTGAAAAGTTCCTTCGAAATACTGGATAGATTTGTTATAAAATCTCGGACAGACTAATTGCATTTTAATTTGAATTGAATTGATTATTTAAAAGTACTGAAGAATTGGACCAACTAGCCGCCAAATATAAAAAAAAAAAAAAATTGAATAATTAAAATTAAATCTCAAGCTGAAATAATAAATCTTTCTCTTAAATAACCATTTATCTTGTAAAAGCAACGAAATCTCGAACGAATGTAACGAGTGAAATTTGTAACAACCAAATTAAAAAAACAGTACATTTTACCACAAAAAGTCGTCTGATTTATTTCAATGTGCTCGACAAAATAACTGCACACAAGCTTCGTTGGATTATTAATGAAAACAGCTCCAGGAGTCGAATCTCAGGTAAGTAATCTCTCTGTTTTATTTCGAATTATTCTTCTTAAAATGTTATTAAAACTTATCGCGCATAATAGAATGACGAAAAGCTATAATAAAAATTCAAAATAAATAAAATTGGCAAGACATTCTTTCTAATATCTTAATGTCGCAAATGTAAAACACGTTATTTACTTTACAAAATTTTATAAAAAAAAATGTGTATGATCTATGAGTAAATGTGTAAGTGAGTAAAATCTATGTTTTATGTAATATTTAATTTTACTGGAGAATAATCTTGTATTTAAAATGAAAAAATTAAAATGACCTATATTTACATTATCATTTCATTAATATCGATCAAATGTTTTAATTATTTATTGCGCTACATTTATAACATCATTGGAATTTTTTTTCTTATTTTTAAAAATTGTCTCTACCCATGCATATAGCACCTCTTGCTCCACTTTCTTTTTAATGCTACAATTTATCTTTACGCGTTAACAAAACACATCCCCATTTCTTCTTTACTATTTCGCATTAACTTTATGTAGGCTATTTTTATAACCAAATTTCCACGTATTTTCTTTCAACCAAAGCTTTTCAAATAATATTATGAAACTCTTTCCTTCATATAAAGACATGTTTAATTTTTACATCTATGCATTTAGTTTTAACGACTATACATAATTATGAGAGGGCTGAAGTGGAAATTACTTTGAGAGCTTGTTTACGATTTTGAAAATTAGATCGCATTATTGAGATAATAAAACTTTTACGTTCTATACTATGGTCGATCATGACGGCACTTAAGAAAATGAAAAAGATTGCAGATTTCGAAAGAAAAGCATCAATTCTCAGTCTCGAATCGATCAAAATAAGATCAAAAACGTAAATTTGCGCAACATTAACTCATAACTTATTGCCGCGCGAAAGAAGTAAGTAAAAACACTATTATGTATTTTCTTAATTTAATATATCTTTCTTTGGTTTTTTTTTTCTTAATTTTTTTAATTCCATTCACTGCCTTATACATTGTAATTTGAAATGTATTACAGATTCGTGGAATAAAATTAGGAATTACAATTAGGACGTGATAAAAGAACAAAATTATCTCACTTTAATGTACTGTAAATTTACCGTTTAAGTCGAGTCGTGGCATAAACAGTTGTAGTAATGAAATATATGCAATGCATACAAATTCAAATGCATACAAACATTCAAATAAAATTCCAAAATTTTGAAAAATTGCTGACTTTGTTCAAGCATTCGGTGATTATCTTATAATTAATTATATGTGTTAACGTTGACGTTACAATTAATTAGGAGGCAAAATAATAGACAAATTTTAAGTTAATAATCATACAAATAATATCAGATTCTAAATTTACAAACGAAAAACATCAATTTTGATTAATAGTCTTTGTTTTACTCGTTTTCATGTCATTAATATGTTTCCATAAATCCACGTATGTGCTTATGAAATATGTTGTTTTTTTTTTTTTTTTTTTTTTTTTTTTTTTTTTTGTATTAACGGATACTATGGAGAAACAAAAACTGTTTCAAATGTATTAATAGCATCAAATTTTATATAATCAGCTATTATAAAGAAATTACTCTATTATTAATATTCTCATTACTGAAGATAAAATATTGATTCGAATATTAATTGGAGCCCTAATGCATAGTAATATCCAATATCAATAAAAAAATATTTTATAATTCAATTTGATAAAAAAAAAAAGTTTGTTTTATCTTTACTTATACTGTTTTTCTTTTCTTTTTTTTTTCTTTAAAGTAGTACCTAAAAATCTATTTTGTTTAACCTTATCAACAATATACTCGACTTAATGCACATATAAATATCAAGACGAAATTTTTAAAAAAATACATTTTCCAAATTCATTTTCATAAATTTTCAATTGAAAAAAAATCCTAAACTAAAATTTATCATGTTAAATAAACAAATATGTCGAAAATGACTTTAATACTCGGTTATAAACTGCCTTTACGGGCTTTCAATATGAAATCTATAATTATATATTTATTATTGTAACATAAAAAAAGTTTATTACTCTTTTGTTAAATATTCTTAAATATATATATTTACGTAATAAAGATTTTTACTTGATAAGGATAATACAATAATGATTCATAAAATGTCCCACAGGAGTAAATTATTTTTCATATTGATTTCATTGCAGGTTATTATATAAGTATAAAAAGTTTTTGTAATCAATCTAAAAATCTATAAGAAATTTAGGTAAAAATTTCATATAACTAAAAGTAGGAACATGTTTTTTTTTTCTTTTTTTTTTTGGCTCAAATTTTTTACTCAAATTCAACTTAATTTCACTGTTACAATACGTCATATATAAAATCAAATTGTAAATAAAGAGTATTTAAATAGTGATTATTTGAATTAACTGTAAATTTTCTATATGTTGTTATTGAATACATACAAAATATATATTGGAAGTACTATTTATTATCGATTTAAATGATAAATAATTATTAATAAATGGGCGATTTATTAAATTAGATTGATAAAACAATGGTAAAGGGACAAGGATATAAGGATAAAATTGATATTAACTATCTATATGGTGGTAACTTAGTAGGAAAACGATAAGATGAGCAAACTAATTGCCGAAAGATTATGCCGGTATTGCCGGTAATCGTATCGTATTGTTGCGTATACTGCAAAGAAAAGAGACTGTTCTTGTCCGTCACTACTATCGTATAGGGGCATATAACAGCCCAACTCCTTTCCTATTTCATTCGGTGTACCGAAAGTGATCCGTATTACCTGAGAGAGGAAAAAGCTCGTTTTAATTCACGCCGGAAGTGCCGGAGAAGATTGACGGGATAAAGATATTTTGCTCAGCCAAGGGCGTACGTCGTGCTTCAAGTGATGTTCGGTAACTCAAGCCACTTGCGCACAAAACACAGAACACAGATGAGAGAAAAAAATCCGTGCTCTATCTCAACGGTGAATCTCACTTTGATTCCTGATACCGCACAACCTTCGTCCTACATAGAACCTTTCGATAATATAACAAAGGAATTGCCTCGTTCATCCCGAATTCCCACGGCGACCTTCGATTTTTCCTGACTCGCTCGTACGAATCATTCATTTACTATTACCTAAAAATACTCAAAGTAATTACTTCTCTCTTGCTATTTTGGGGGTGCGAAATACGTTACCGACAACATCGACATTTCTCCAAATCGACAATTGGAAAATATGTTACGATATTCTGATCATCATGTTCATCTTGTTTCTCCAAGTGAACTAATAATTTATATTTCAGTATCGTGACGAAGCTTCATTGATATTACTTCGTACTCTCTTCCGGTTGACAGTACTGACATGTATAAATGTGAGTAACCGAGGTTTCGATAATTATCAAGCTTTTCAATTAAAATAAAAATGAATTGGTTAAATTTTCTAGTCATCGTTGTTGAATATTCATGCTTATTTATTCACTTTGTAAAATAGTAATAGAAATAAGCATTGATAAAATTACTTGGAATTTCTTGACATTCATTACAGTATTTCTTCATAAGCCAAAAGAATTTTTACACATTTTACATAATTTTTTCATTCGCGAATGCTTATTATATTAATCTGAAATTTCTTCTAAATTTTATCAAACGAATAATATTAATATTTTTCGAATGAAATCCGGAAAGTCAAGGAAAATATCGTTTAAATGTATTTTTATTATACATCACGCATAAAGAAAATGAACAATATAATTAAATAATTAATATTTATTTAATTATAGGTTTGGAAAATAAATTATGAATAGTACAGTATTTTTTTTTTTTTTTTTTTTTTTTTTTTTTTTTTTTTATAATTCTCTTAGAGAATTTATAAATTAAAAAGCAAGCACATTTCTTCATTGAATTGTTAATGTGAACAAAATCTGTATACAATGTAAACTCATATTAACTAAATTAATCTTGTACGATTTATTGAATATTTAAATTTTCATTACTTATATAATACAAATTAAGTTCATTGCACAGCATTTCTATTAATTTTCTAAGTAATCGTGCTAAATACTTTATTCTTTACGTTGATCCATACTTGTAAAAATATTATGTAGTAATATATATTATAAATAATTATTAGATTATTCATTAAAATTAAAAGTAAACAATCAAAAAGATTAATTTATTTGAATCTATTGTAACCAATGTATTATAAATTATACCGAGTCAAATTCGATTAATAATACATTCTTTAGCAACTTTCTAATAATCTATTCTATATGAAAGTTAGGTAGTGGCCCGTTAGGATTAGCATTTTAAAGTGAATACGTAAGTGTAAATAACCGTCCATATATGTAATAGACTTCAATCCATAAAATATTATAGTTTCTCAAATATGTAGATTAATAATTTAGGATAAAGTATAATAATAAAATTTACAATTTCATTGCATAAAAACTACTACGTACTTACACCTACTACGAAAATTACATTAAATAAAATAAGATGGAATGGGTGGGAGGAGGGGGGGGGGGAGAAAAACCTATTAAATATTGTTTGTAATATTAAAATAATTAAAATAGATTTAAAGTATTCATGAATTTTATAAACAATGATAATATAATACATTAGAAATTATATAAATCGATATGAAAAAATTCATCGAGAAGTCTGCAACGGTATAATAAGCATCTATAAAAAAGATTTAAAATAATCTTTGAACAAATTAATCATGAAATAGAAAATAACATAGAGTTAAAATAAAAAATTGAAATACAAAAAAAAAAGTTAATATTAGTTTTAAAAAGCTATTAGCTAAATATTTGAAAATAAAAAATAGGAACAAGAATAAATTGAAATATTATAAATACAAAATAATAGCGAAGATTGTAATTTCTTTCTTCGTAGCACAAATAATGAAAAGTAATAATTGACCTGAAAAAAAAAAAAAAAAAAAAAAAAAAATTTCAAACTAGGTTAAATCTATTGAAAGACAAGAGCGATAACTTCGTTACGGATATACACAATTTACTTCGAGGCTGAAGAAACTATTTTCAAAAGTGATTATATGTTTATGAATAGCAGATTAAACCAGAATACAGTTGAATCTCTATTGCTAACTTGTAACTCTAAGCCGAAGAACTTGGTGTTGCATAAGTACTTAGTATCATTAACGAATTACAAGTCAATTCCATGATACGCATTAATTTCTTTCGTCTAGAGAATTTGAGAATTTTTTATAAAAGTCTAAAATTATATCAAACGTTTCATTAATTATCCAAAGCATGTATAACATGTTATCAGGAATGAAAAATATCAGCTTAAATGTAATAGATATTATAAATGTATTACAATATAAATATTATTAAAATTCAACTAAGCGTAAAGTCGCTTTACGTTCAATTCACATAAATTCGAATGTCAATATAATTTTCCACTACCCAGACTTTCAAATTTTTTAAAATCTTTTAAAGATAAGTGCATTGAAATGATATCGTAATTTAATAATTAATAATCCCCAATGGAATCGAGAGCAATTCAGTATTCAACTTTATTCAAAACTTTATTCCTGTAATTTGCTACTTTAAATTCGAAAAGATTGATTTTACCGATTGTTGTAATATAAATTTGAAACATAATCTCTCATTGAATGAGTCGAGGATAAATTTAGCACTTATACATTTACAAAATTAATGCACTTTTAAAAATATTATTACAAACCTATTAATCATAATGGTAATATCAATGTAGATTATTGACGAGAAATGCAGAATAACGAAGGACGTTTTTAAGTTAATGCGGAGATCATGAAAAATATAATATGGAAATAAAATGTTGAAGATTGAAAGGAAGAAAAGACTTGCGTCCCATTCAACGAGAAATAAAGGTTTAGCCCCAGAGGCCGCAAAGTACCTACTTATCCTTAGCAAATCTAAAGCTAATAAAAATTATTCTGGCTCGTGTACAAATAAGCAAATAAAAATTATTTTCTTCCAGTGGAGCTTTGTTCAAGTGTATAAATAACCGTCTCCCGACTCTCTTGATAACACATGCTCGCCATTCCTAAATTGCCGTGATATCTCCGTGGCTAAAATGGCTACGCCCACATACCTCCAACTCGGCCCGGGATGGCGTTACTGCATCCTGAGCTAAAGTTCCAGCGGTACGAAGCAACAGGAGGTACTGCCGTCGTACCGTTGACTATGCCGAGTTTTCGTCCAAGTCACTGCGCCAGAATGTTTGGGCAGAAGAGAGGTGAACCCATCCGGTCTTCGACGGACTCGTCGACCCACCGACCCAATATACCGGACTTGCAGTTAATTGCATAAAGAGATCTAATAATTAAGTATCTAAATATCACCTCCCGTTTGCCACTCTCTCTCTCTCTCTCTCTCTCTCTCTCTCTCTCTCTCTCTCGCTCGATCTTCCTTATTTCATTATTATTGACCGAATGATGAAAAGAGGCTGGTAAGCCCGACATTATATTGACCATTTTTTGGTTAATTGATCGCGTGGATTTTAAATTTCTCTCTCTCTCTCTCTCTCTCTCGTGCGCGCGCGCGCGCGCGCGCTCTCTTCTGAGGCATTCATTATCCAATTGTCCTTTATAAATTATATTCTCTTATCCGTTATTTTAACTCTGTATCAATGGCGCGACTAGCGTAGCATAAACTTCTTCACTTATATCGAAGAGTATTGGTGTCATTCTCTTCTGTATGCATCGAAACTTAGCATTAAGCATTATGTAGGTTAAGGTGACGTAATTCCATGACATCTTATATCTTATTTTGCTTTGTTTTGTATTGTGAATTACGTTTATTTTGTACTTAATCGTATATCTTTATTAATTTGCCTTTATATTAGGGACGTATGCAACGAGCTGGTTCGTCGATATTTATAATTATGATTTGTTTTGATTTCGTTAATTGTATTGTAAATGCTAAAACAGTCTCGCCCGATTTAATCGGAGTTTCAAAGAGAAAAGTTACAAGCTTTTTAATTTATAAAAATATTATTCGTGCAAAGTGGAGAAAAATAGCTCCCACATCATAAACTTCCACTAATAAATATAATGTATATTACACATTATATTGTGACATTTAATGTTTTATAGTTCTACGATCATAATAATTTTTAAAAGCTACGAGAAAGCTCCTAATTTATTTAATTAACTCAGTTCCGATGTTTATAACTATCGAAAAAAAGAAGAAACTAAAGTATAAATTTTTATTATGTTTTTAAAAATAGCGTGACACCGCCACACAAACGTAACACTTAAACAACTACTTGAAGCACTTGCAAGAGTTCATCATATCCAATTAACCAAACTGTCTCATATATTCCCACTACTACTCCATATATTATGCAGTTACATGTCGATCTCTACTTAATACTCTATCCAAAAATAAAAAAAACCGGAATTCAGAAAAATATGTTTATCGAATGTAAAATTGTATTCACTAACGTATTTCTAGATAAATATAAAATTTGTATTTTCTATAAATTTTATATAATTCAATTACATTCCTATTACATTGTAAAATTCAGTAAATATGGAAAATTAGTATGTACGTATTGAATTATAAATATAGATTCTTTTAGGCTGGTTATTAAAATCTATATTTATTTTCGAAACTATAAAAATTTTTATTATAATATCATACATCTTCAACTTTTTAATAATAACACGAGAATCTCAAATTTTAAAGCTTTATTGAGCGTTTTCGTTTAGGATTAAAATTAAATTGCATTATTTTTTACAAAATTTTATAGGATATACATAACTTTATAGAAATTTTTACCCCATTGTTAATTATTAAAATTAAAAATCCCTTTCTAACAGAAACGATAATTCACATTTTTAAATTTTCGTTGATTTTATTTATTTTTATTTAGTTGATGTTTTAAAAAATTTTATTTTTAAAAATATATATAGATTTTTTAAAAGCTTTTATTTATGATCAATGACTAAGCTATATATACATGGCTAGGCAACATGAGAAAAAAAAATTATAAAAGTCATAACTATAAAACACATTAACTAAGATATCATTTCTAAAATATTAGTATGATTTTTTGTCTCTATATATTATTTTAATAATCATGATCAAAAGAATATATATATATATATATATATTTAATCATATAAATATTTCGTTATCATAACTGAATTTGATATAGGTTAAATTATTAAACAAAACTACGTAATTATTTATATAAATAAATATATATATATATATTTCATTGTAATTATCTCGTGTAATTTTAATGTAATCAATAGAACTAAATATCAACAGTCACTCGAAATTTTGTAAAAAATTTTATTAATTCTAACAAATAGAAATTTTATATATTTTTTTTTCTTTATATAAGATTAAGGCTATCCACAATATGAAAAACCGTAAATTGAAATAAATACATTTTGAAAAATTAGATTAATTAATTCGTTACGATACAAGCGCTTAGATGAAGAATAATAATAAATTAATAATGATTTTTAATGCTTAACAATAAACACACTTAGTGTCATAATATAAATATTGTTCTGACATATATAATAACGGCTACATGTTTATTCTAACTAAAAAAAAATCTACAATTTTTTTTGTAGATAGGTCATCACCGTTTCAGAATGAAGCTTTCGTAAGCCAAAGCTTCCCATCGTGTTCTTCGATTGTCCTAAGCACTGCAGAACACATGTTAAACGCTCGAGCAGTCGCTTCTAATTTTAAAATACGAATTTTCCTTTCATCTTATCCGCGCGAGCGTAGCCGAAACGCAAAAAACATCACGCCACCCTACTGCTGATGCTTTGTCATATATCGATTACAAATGTACACAAGTTTGTGTTGGTGTGTAAAAACACGTGTACAGATACGTAAACATAGGCGCACCTATAGTCGATTCGATAAATTACAAGCTTTTATTCTTACGGAATGCTTGTGACTTAATAGAATAGAGCAAAATAAATAATAATTTTATTTCTCTTTGAATTTTTTAGGAAAATTAATCATTTACCCAAACTATCTAAATGCCTTTAAATCCTATTATTTTTAAGTGGATTTTCACCCAGAAGCAATATTGCTTGTCCTTCTTTCAATAGCTGGATAATAATTAAATAGAAGAATAATCAAAAAAAAAAAAAAAAAAAAAAAAGTGGTAATACTACAGTAAATTTACTCTTAGTAGCGATACTTGCATTAATCGTTAAATTAGAAATATAAATTATCTGTTTGCAGTAATCGTGAAATAAAATCATTTGCAGTAAGCCATACTAATTTGCAATGCGCAATCGATTATATTACTTAAAAACAATCGAATCAATTCAATTAATTAGAAAATTCGAATACCACATAATAATGCTTTAATCTACAATTTATTTAAAGCTATAAGTAATATCTGAAAACTATTTAACATTATAATGGAATTTTAAGAATTACTTGATCCGTAATAACAGTATAAATTATATACACACGCACACGCACACGCACGCGCACGCACACGCACGCGCACGCACAAACACGCGCGCACGCATACACACACGCACATATATATATATATTGATTGGTTGCATTAAATGTAAGATGAATGATACTTAAAGGTACTTTTAAATTCATAATTATTAAAAATAATTACAAAAAAAAAAAAAAAAAAAAATGGTCTTTTTACTCTTAACTATTGTTATAATATTAGATTGAAATTTTATGGCTTAGCATACTATATTACATAACGTACAACTTGAGCATTCCATATTAAGCAAACATTAAAAAAAATTAAGTTTACAAACGCAATAATTTATCGATATAAAGTCGATAATGCAGACTGTCTAGCGAAATCTGCCATAACATGTTCGCTTACAATGTGATGCGCAAGCAGCTTCGCATTATGATTTTCAAGTACGCTTGCTTGTTATTAAAACGATATAACTTTCAGACAATGCATCTCGATCTGCAGCGAAGCTGTTAAATTTTCAAACAATGAAATCGAGCGCTTAACCGACGAAAGGCAGTCCCGGATTCTGCATGCGCCGACGCACAAATCTTCATAATACTCACTCACTCATCGACTCATACTTTCCAAAGATGTCACTTCCTAATATTACACTTGAAATGTATGCGTGCATGTTCTGCCCGTACTCGCACGTACGTACGTACGCACAAAATAATGGTTAATGAAATTATAGTCGATCTCGAATGTTGCTCGCTCGTTAATCCTTAATTGCGGATGGAATGGGAACACTTGTTGCTGTGATTGGACAGATGTGATTATCAGAATTGCACGCCTAATCACCCGCACAGATTCATTTTCGGGCAAAACATTATAGCGCTACGTCCGAACGTATACTCGGAAAAATGATGGCCGATTCGTGTCGAGGTACAATAAATTGTTCCAATCGCTCATAGTTGATCCTGATACCACTCGGGTAGTAAGTCTTGTGGTCCAACACAAGAGAACTCATCGATACGGCTGGTCCCGTTTATTTTTAACCGTTAGTTTTATGCCCTCTGAACGGACCACCGGTCCATCTAGTCCGACACCCACTAGCAACCACGTGAAAGCGTTTCGTGGAACATTGTTAAGAGGAGAAGTTGTTGGTTGGCGGCGGTGGTGGCGGGGGGGGGGGGGAGAGGAGGAGAACGAGAGCTTGAGACATCGAATGAATTAGCGCGGAAGGCCGATTTTGTACGATGTTTTAATTACTTCCCTCCTCGACGCCGAACAAAAAATTGCGGTTTTGAACGGATCCTGGTGTCGTTATGATTACGAATCGATTTACGTTAACACGCATCATTATTATTAGTCGTGGTGAAATGATTAGTGAATTAAATTAATGCGTAGATTATACTTTGAGAAATGAGATTTGATAATATTTTTAATTTCTTACGAACTTATTACTTAATTGATCCGTGTTCGTCTCGTATTTATCTCGTAGTTGATACTTAACCATATTTAGTAATCTATGTGTGGGTGTATCGATTGAGACATTATAAGTTTATTGGCTAACCCCAATAGATATCGAATCTAAGGAGAATATTAAGTTACATCAATCAAAATTTTCTGCATTAAGAAAATATTACACCAATACGAAGACTAAATATCAAATAAGCTTCAATACATAATCACGTATGGAAATGCTTCGGTTTCTATCCAAATAATATATAAGATTATTATAATAGGAATAATCTCACGATGCCATCCTTTATTTATAAATAATAGTATTACTTTAAATTAGCCTAACTTTCGTGATATTTATTTATATCTATAATTTCACCATTTCATTATAGCGTCATAGAAAAAACACGTACGATACATAAATCTAAGTGTTAAATTTAATTTCTTGTTAATTTAATTAAAACTCATTAATAGGATGCAATAAACCTTTAATTTTCGTAATTTTCACATTATAGATGACACTGAGCATTTAGTAATTAATATTAAAATATTAAGACATTAAGAACAATGCTAATATTTTTTTTACACATATATGTGTGTTAAATAACATGATTTACTTGCTAATGTAGTAGAAATTATATAATTTTCATACCGTATTTATAAGTATAATTATAATTATAATTATACCATTTATCACGCCAGTAGCAATACTTTTAATTTTTATTTTTATTAAGCACCAATATCGACTACATTACTTTAATCTGATATTCATGTTTACAAGACCTTAAACAATTCAACCGAACATACAAATATTATTTCAAATAAAATTTACGAACTTCATCACTTAAAACAATTAACAATGTACATTGAAAAATTCATATCTAGAATACGAATATCACGGGGTTATGTAACACTTGAAATATAGCACTCACTTACTTCTCTGTTTAAAGCGAACATTTACACGTATCGATAACTTGGAGAAAGCTCGTGTATCTCGATAACATCGGGTCTTCAAGCGCAAGACTAAACCGCTCAAGACATAACACAAGTATCGCCTCGGATTTATAAGCACTCGAGTCATAGCCACCCTTCATCGCTAAAAGTTGGAATTCCTTTTAGCAAACAGCATTACCACGTATCAGTGGCCGCGCGCAGCCTCGAGAAAAACAATAAATCCCCGGGGATGACGATCTTTCGAGGGATTGATACCGGATCCGATAACAAAGATGATGTTACGCACTAGTACGATTCTATCTCGACTGTGTGTCTTTACACTCACCGCGCGCGCGCGCGCACTGCCTCCCGATTTGCCCTATTCGCAACGAGGAAGGCCGCCATTGAAATGATATTGCGTTAGTCGAACGCCGTGGGTGAGGATGAGAAAGGGTAACCGAGAGCTTTCACCTCGCTCCCAGGGCCGTTTTTCTCTTTGATTTATGCTCGGCCTGCCGAGATTGACGCATTTTGCAATACCGACGCTTCCGCGGTTAACGAGCTTAATGCCTCCTCCAATCGCTCAATGCTTAATGAAAACTCTACATTCGCCGCTCGACCTTAAAGCGTCCCACTACTCCCTGCTAATTTTCCAACGACGACGGATTCTTAAAATATCGCCACCTCGAGCTTTCGTACTTAACATTCTTCCCTTTCCGCATTACTGCGAAGGCCTGCATTTACCAGCCCTGCTCATATTTCTTCTCCACCGGGACCATAAGATTTTTCCACTCCCTAGCCGTTCAGGACTCGGCCGAAAATTAATAACGATTTAATTAAAATTAATAGTTTGGGAAATTGCTTCGTTTTACTGATTCGAAATAAATCGAGCTTAATTATATGTATGGCTAAATGCGCAAGGGACTAGTAGTAGTGACTAGATTGCATGATGTTTTCATGCAATCTAGTCACTATTAATAATATAACTAATATAGTTATAATGATTCTGAAATCTTAATAGCGTTCGCAAAATTTGTCTAAATGTCTAAAATGTAATTGAATTTAGTGAGTTATAATGAGTAGAGTTTAATTTAGTAAGACGTTTCGGACTATTTTGGAAATGCTCCTTCGTAATAGAACATTAAAATATTTTAAAACTTTCAAAATACTTTTCGAACATCGTTTGCGAGATTTTACGACAATGAAAACAGGAATACATAAATTTTGCGTTTAAGCAATGACGATGTTTTTTATTTCATATAAGAATGCTTCTTCGCCACAGCAATTTTTCGCGATTCTCCAATTATAAATTATTCATCGTTCGTGCGCTTACATTAGAGTTTCTTCTCACGGGCATTTATTTTAAATAGAATGTTTGACATTTATATATTCTTGTACGGTAGAGTAGTTTCATGTAATTTCAAATAGTCCAATATTATCCGGCAAATGATCGATATTTGCATTTCATCGGTGTCCTATGCATTAAGACTCAAAAAAGTCGGACATTTTGTTCGAACGAAAATTTGAAAGCCAAAATATTAGAAAGAAATTTTGACGATTGTCATAAAGCGTTGAATATCAAAATCGTAAATATATTCACAAAAACCAAAATTATAACTTGTAATTATGATGCTTAATGACATTAATAAAAAATTCACTTCCGCAATATTACAAAAAATATTATAATAAAGTATGCGATCTACGGTACAACTATTAATAATAGATTTGTCTATTTCGTTGTGCTAACTATGCTAATAAATTATTTATTTAAATCCTCTCGTTAATTGACATTGTCATTATAATGTATACTTAATTAATATAAAACGCATGTTTTCATTACAATAAAAAAAAATTTACTCAATATTAAATATATGCAGAAAATAAAAATGTTAAATTTTTTTTATTTTTTTTTTTTTACAACAACGCTTATATGTAGAAAATAAAGTTTTCCATATATATGAATCAATTCGACTGAGTAATACTCAGTATTACTGATTAAAATTCGTCTTCTTTAATATTCTATCAATTATTCTTAAATGCCATGGAAAATATAAAAAATAATGATAATGGATGAAAAGGAATATCTTTCAATATACGCTAAACAAAAATTATTGTCTTTAATTAGATATTTATTTAATTATTGTCTATTCATCATTATTTTAATATAAAAGTAAATGAAATATTAGAAAACCAGTGAAATAAGTATTTTGATGAAAATGAATTGAAACAGAAAAAATTTAGTACAATATCTTTTCACAAGCAATTTTCAATATCAAATGAACATTTATTTATAAACTTTATAAAATACTTGCATTATGTCAACTTTACTATATACTAATATTATAATTATTTGTATTTGAAAATACAACTATTTTAAAACATATATATATATATATATATTAGGATATCATATCTTTTTCTTCTTTTTACTCTTATTTCCATTCAATAGATATTTATTATACAATAATTTTTAATTGTTGATTTAAATGAATGCACTTTGTATCGTAAATATAAACCACTTCTTTCTTTCTTTGTCATTAATTTAACGAAAATACCATAAAAACAATTATAATTTGTTTTTGATTTTAAGATGTTACTTTCAAATACATTAGTAATAGTCATAGAACTATTTTATTAAAAAGAATAAAATCATAATTATTTTATTAGTGCTCTAGATTTTTTTATACAAGTACATTCAGATGGCTATAATAAATAATAATACATATAAAACATGAATTGAAATTTTTCAAATTTTGCTAATAAGAATTTGCTAATTAAACAACGTATTGAATATAAATTTGTAATAAAATTGAAATATAATTTTAGTTTAAGCAGTCACATTCATTAAACCATCTATTTGAAAAATATATATCTAAATGATAAATTTTTATTCTTTATAATTCAATTTGTATCTTTAAATCGTCCGAAAATAAATTTGATGCCGGAGAGCCTTAAGTTAAAAATAGTAAAGGTTTTATTTGCAATATAATATAGCTAAATAACTAGCACATAAGTGGGTAAAGTAAATCGTTATATTGAAAACGTCCAAAATAATCAATAAAGATATGTAAAATTGATGTAAATTTCATTTTCAAATTCAGGTTCTTTATTTAAACGAGACAAAATACGGCATATAATTTAAAAATATACATATTAGAATTAAAGTCCATATGGTCATTATGAGCTATGTTCGTCAACGTGAATTCTTTTTTAAAAATAAGAATGTTTTACAAAATGATTACAATATGTTTATTACGTTGATTGCAAGATCAATATATATATATATATATATATATTATTCACCACATTCGTACAAATCTACAATTTATTTAATGAATGCATAATTAAGATAAAATCTGATCAAAAGAGTATTTAAAGCGTACAAAACGAAAGAAAGAATAAACGCTTAAATGGAAAACAAGGAGGTTAAGAAATAAAGAAAAGAAAAGAAAATAAGACGGAAAGAAAAAGTAACAACAATTAAAATTCATGTTCTTTATTGTTACTTTATGTATTTTTTTATAGCGAATGTACAGAAAAAAGAAATGCAAATAATAATAATAAAACAAAACAAAAAAAACAAATAATAAGAGCGTTTAATAAAATATTTACTCGAAAATAAAGAAGTAAATATTGTACAAATTTACGTATTTATCAGTAAAAATCAGCAAAATTTACAATATATCCTGAGAATTGAATTTTGTAAATATCTATTTAAATATACTCCTCTAAAATTCTTTTTATTATTTCTTGTTAACTAGAAAATGAAAGGTAAGGATATAAATAATAAAGTGTAGCTTATTTTAATAAACTGAATGTTCGTAAGTAGAGGATCGATTCATTTTTAGTCAAATGTTTCTCTTACACTGTATTTGTATAAAAATTCGACGAGACCTTCAGTCTTAACAAATATCTCATATTTTTTAGATTCCCTAGAGTATAGACATTAATCATTTGACGTTCACGCTGGGATTTTTAAAAACTTATATATTATTTTATGGCCTTGAGAATGTATAGAGACACAATTGCATAATTTGTAGTTTTCATGACGCGCGCCTATTTATTACGTAAAGCTATTCAATAAGCGCGTAATAATAAAAGAATAACGTTTGATTTGATACGAATAATTCAAGTTACCTATTTAAAAAACAATATCGATTATTTTTTTTGCAAACTAAATCTGTCACTGTACTCGTACTGAGTAATATATAATAAAATAACTTTTACTGTTATTTAAATCACATCATCAATAATAATGAAATCATTATTTTTTAAATAAAAATCTCTATAATCTATAAATATTTTTTTTTGATTATCATCAAATTTACTTTTTAATATTCCATATATTTATTTAAAGTATATATAAATATAACGTACATAAACCAATAATAATTGATTTATACATGAAATAATATTTAGTTCATGAAATAAAACGTACATTTAATATTAATATAAAAATACCAAAATAATTTTCTTTTCTAGATAATATAAGATAATAAATAATATAAATTTCTAGATTATATAAGGTGTAGAATAATAAGTAAATAAATATTATTTTCTTAAATATTATAAACTTATAATCTTATAATTGATTAATTGGCTACTAAAAATTACTTCCTACTTGCTAAGTGTTTTCTCTATTTATTTACCAAATAAATTCAATTTAATTTTTAAACATCTGCAGTTTAATAAAATTTTAATCATTTTTCTATGATATCTGATATTTTAATGATATCTGAAATGTATTCAAACGAAATTAAAATTAGAATATAATTTTAAAAGAAAAGAATACATAAATATAAGTTGCGCTTGTGTTCAGATTATCCACATTAATTTCTATAATTCCATAATTCTAAATTAATTAACAATTAATATTTTTCAATTAAGAATATTATTAAATAATATATATATTATATATACATCTAATTACATTAGAAAATGATAAATATTCGTTATTTATAATAAAGAAAAATATCTCGAATGAATAGTGCAAATTTTTACGCAACAATGAAATTTTTTTATATTATTATAATTTATAAAATGCATTAAAAAATAATTTATAATTAATTAGTACTCTAATTAATAAAGAAAATATTTTGTGCTATAAGATATAAATTTCTGATCGTTACTTTAAAGATAAATCGATTGAAATATAAAAGATCAAATTTTATTAACTATTGATTAATTATGTCGTGCTAATGGGTAGAATATATATATATATATATAAAGATAGAAAAATTTATCTTAATATCATAAATACAAATGTTAATGTTTATCCGACGTATAAAATTGTTATTAAATGTTAAGGAAATACTATATTAACGACAGCCACCTTTGCGCACACGCTTTATCAAAATTAAAAACTTTTCAAATATGTATCTTATAACAGACATAGAGATAGAGACAGACATAGAGATAGAGACAGAGATAGAGATAGAGATAGAGATAGATAGAGATAGAGATAGAGATAGAGAGAGAGAGAGAGAGAGAGAGAGAAAGAAAGAATTAGAATCCGTTGAAATAGTATGCTCGAATATTTGCGTGGTTGTAAAGCTTTCTCCAGCAGAAGAAAGTACGTTACAAGTGCATATGCGATAAATCGCCATTGCTTTCGTCTCTAAATTATTCGATGAGACTGTAAATTACGGTCGAGGAACGCAGGAGAGGCAATGGTGGCGACGAGCCTCGGCGAGCTCATCGTCAGGACGCGCCGCGATATAATAAGGTCGATAAGGAGAGTCGAAGGGCCGAAGACGAGGAGTCGCGAGAAACAGGCAGTGGCCTCGCCTCTAAGCGCCGGAGCGTCGCCTATTTTCGCGCGCGAAGGGTCCCGGGGTCGAGCCAGTGCCAGTGTGGGTTATTGGGAGTGGCGCGAAATCTGGGCACCTTTCCCTGGGAGCGCCCAGCCGGTTCATCCCGGCCTCGCCCATCCAGGGCGCATCCAGCGCGTGGACTTGCCGTCGATCCGCCTTATAGCCGAGGCTCACTCGCTTACATTTTCTCCAATTGAGTTTGAACTTCATTTTCCCCTCGAGGATATTAGCTTTTTCACCCGGATATCCACTTTTGCTTAGAGAGGCTCAGCTTTCAGCCTTCATCGGATGCTCGGCTTCCGCGCCTCGGATGTCGCAGATTCGGATATTTATTGATCAAATTTTCAGGAATATTTCATTGCTCGAGTTCTAGCTTTAAAACTACGGCTGAAACTCGATTTTCACCTTACGGCTCAGTTCCGATATTAAATAATGCAATGTCGTATTACGAATGTCGCTAACTTGTCAATTACCCGCTTTCACACACCCGGACCTCCTCGTGTATACAACGGCAAATATCACATTGATTAAACTGGAAATAAATAAATGGAGCACGCTGAAAGCTTCGAGCTCGTCACGTCTTTGTTTTGGTATCTTTACACGATATTATCTGCGAACCTACAAATAAGTGATAATTTAAAATAATATAAACTCGTATTCTACGCGAAGAATGTGTATAGCGCAATAGTAAGCAAACAAAAATAAAAACATAATGGGAATTCTAACTTCAAACCCATATATGTGCAAATTCTTTGGACGCACACTTCGAATATAACGAAGCGAAGCGTGCATTAATAAATCTATATAGTTAGAATATTAATACGAGCGAATATTTTATCTCAATAGACCTAATAAAGTTTAAATTTAATTGATTCTTTTTATAGCGTTCAAAAACATTTCGTGTATCAATGAAACCTGAAAAGAACCGTTATTGTTTAGAAATATAGATATTGCTCAATGACTTTCTTGATATTTTCTGCGATTAAAAGTTAACCCACTTTTTTTTCAATAAAAGAACGCTTATCTTTGATTTCAGTCAAAGAGCCTCGTGTCAAATAATGTGTCAAAATGTTGATTAATTTTGTTATAAATGACATTAATTAAGGCTGACAATACACTTGAGAAGTTTATAATCAATTACAAAGATAATTAGCAATGTTTAACAAATTAATATATACATAAGCTTGACAAAATTATCTTTTTCAAAATTAAATACCTTAAATACCATAGGTATGCTAATAAGCATTTATTAACAAAATACAAATGAAAAAACAAATATTCTATAATATAGATTTATAAGTTTATATTTTGAAACTTTGGCATTCGTAATCAAAATGTAACTTATAACCAATTTTATAATGCCTTTAAACACTTGATTGTACCTTTATAATTAATAATAGTAATATAAAGTTATAACATAAAATTCATTAAAAACTCAAAATACTTATTGGATTCTATAAGTTTTAAGATTGACGCCGAGATGTTAAATTTATACATTTGTCATTCAACAAAATAGAACTTTGAAATAAATGCACAATATTGGACTGGCATAGTACATTTATTTTTATGAACATATTTGTTACATATATATATATATATATATATATATATATATATATTTATAATGCAGAATATCTGATTTCAGAAATATAATTGATTTTCTCGACGCTATTATTATAATATCTTCTAATTACACAAGATGAAAACTATTTAACAAGGAAATACCAAAGAATTGATGCTAAAGGGCAGCCAACGCCTTACGTGCCACACCCACAAAAGGCCTCGATTGCCTGCATTTCTACACATTTAGTAATTTACTTGGAAATTATAAATGTCCGATAAAACCGATAAATAAATTATATTTGTGAAATTATTAATATCTGCTGAATAAACGGCTTATAAAACTTATATATCCATTAAATATATAGGACTGAGATAAGTTTTGTATTATCCAGAACTATACGCGAGTAATGTTAATCGAATGACATAAGCGATACAAGCGATTAATCGATGAAACTCAAAAGAATCATGGAGAGTCGAAATTGGAGTTCATTTTCAGAAAGGAGACTATGAAATTCAATGAAAATATATTCCAGTCCAAGATTATACAAACATTTCCGCATGTGCATAAAATGGTGCAATGAAGTCCCTATAAGAACATCTAGTTTGCTCAAACAGCTAAGTGGTACTACTAACCCTGTGTGGTTATAAAACCATATTGTTATTGTTATGAGAATGCTATAAGGCTGTAAACAGTCTGTCAGACAATGAAATTGAATTACGCTACTATAAATAACAAGACGTATTGCTATCAACCTAAACAAAATGACATATAAACGATAAAACTCACGGATAAACTATATTGGAATATTATCATTTTCAATTATAATCAAAATATAATTTAGATGTACAATATAATTATGAAATTACAATAATAATGTAAAAAGAACAAAATATAATTATGCGTAATTATGTACTTGCTGTACTGAATTTAGCATTGTTAAAGATAAAGATTTTCCGATTGAAAAATTAGTTTTTAATCTATAGGAATTGCAAAACTGCGAGTAACAATGATTTCAACGTATCTCTTCGATATATCTAAAATTTTTATCTAACATTGTTAATAATATTTTACAATATAATAAATAAGGAGAAGTATTAATTTTTTATGTTAATCAACGCTTAAAACCCTTAATAAGTTTATGAGACAATTTGCAATGGCATATGCAAACATACAATTTAATTCAAACTATTAATTCATTATTATACGCGAATATTGATTAAGAAAATTGATTAAACTTACATTATAGTCGTGCAACATTGTACTGGCTGTTTAAAATCTATAAGTTAACAATTATACAAGTTATGATAAATGTAGAATAGGTATTATGCATCTAAAAAGTTTTAGAGAATAAAGTTTAAAAAAGCTAAATTATTACACGAAAAGAGTTAATAATGCTAACCTATATTATCGTCCTTACAATTATTACATAAATAAGTGAATAAGTTTTATATTACAGTTGTCGCGTTGATGCTATAAAACGAAACTAAAACATAGCTAAGATAATTCGTTATGTATAAATTGTAACAGGGTTGCAAAATTATATATATATATATATATACTAATAACATATTGACAAATTAATATTACTAAAAGTATAACTATTCTATTAAAATTAAAGTTATAATTTATATATAGATTAAGTAATCATTTTAAGTCTTTATTATCTCCATTAGGCAAAGTAATAATAATCTTTTAAAGAATAGATAACTCAAATCGATAATTTAAATTCTTCAAGCTAAAATTAATGATCTACCGCGTAACTAACTCACAAAATCTTCGCAATATAACATTTATGAAATTATGAAGTGTAAATGAACGAATTACATAAATAAATCTACTTTAATAATTACTATTGTATTTTGAATTTTGTATTGAAAAAGTTAAATTTTTAAACATAAACATCCAGAATGTAAAAGCTAAATTTCTATATAAAACAAATATTTTTACTATTGATTAATCGATTTATAAAACAATCTCCCGTGAATCAACAAAGCGCAATAATATCATAATCGATAAACATCACTAGAATATTAAAAGCCTACAGTGTAATTATTATATTTGACGACGTACATGTAGTCTAATATTTGGATGATAATGATTTTTGGTGAAAGCTATTGGTATGCTCTCAACGTGTTCTCTATGGACTCGACAATGAACGAAAATTTGTTTGTAGTCTTTCATTGTGAGAAATTTATATTTATGTGTCGTCTTGTTAAACAATACATTAATCTTTAATAAATTTTAAAGATTTTTTTTTTTTTTTTTTAATAATCGCTTCGTTAATATTTTTAGAAAATACTGAGAATATTAATAAATTTAATTATATTTAATTATATATATTTAAGGAAATTTATAAGAAATTGATTTACATTTCAAGATATATACAACGACACACGCGCGGACGCACACAAATATATAATTTTATATTAATATGTAATATGTTATGACAAGATTTTATTCTATATTCCAAAATAATATTACTCTTTACATTTACATTCCTCAAAAACAAAAGACGAATTTTGCGAATCAAACATATACATTTTGAGTACGCCGTTATTTTATTAAAATCTCATATTCTTGATTTAATTATTTTGATTATTTTGTTAGTATGTAAATATATTTTATTTATATTAATTTGATAATATTATTTTAATATATGCAGTTTCATAATGAAAACATTATTATTTTAATTTTAATAAACAAGTTTAATAGAATAGTTAATTAGTGGTTGGTATGACAGGGAAAGTAGCTTTTTAGAACATTGCTTGAATGTTTGCCATAAGTTTTAATTTATGATTAATTAAAAGTAAATATTAGAGCTGATATGATAAACTAAAAACTATCTGTAAATATATTCAGACAATATGTTAGGACAGAGAAAATGAATCTGAAACATTTACGTATCACTAAAAATTTAAGCGTGATAATTAACTGAAATTGAAATGTTAATATGTGAATCAAATGTTTAACCATATTGGTGTGATAAATAGTAATATAGGAGTGATAAATAATATGAATAAAGAAATTAATGGGAATACTATTAGCATTAAATTAAATATTCGATATATGCACGTAATAAAAACATTAAGTATTACCTTCGACTTACGTTACAATGTAGATTTAGTTAAATCACTATTTTAATAACTCACCTGAAACATAAATAATAATTATGTATATATATATGAATTATATAAAATATGTAAAATTATAAGAAATACATAATACTGATATATGCGTTTTAATAAAAATAATTTTTTAATACTTTTTTCTTTTAAATCATAAACAATATTATTAAATACAGAATTAATATTCTGTATATATATATATATATATATATATATATTTATGAACCTGTGTGTGTATAAATATATTTATATATGCAAACTTACGCTTTCTTCTTGATAAAGTTTTATTGCAAATCGAATATGAATATACATTTCAATTGAATGACAATTTGTTCATTCTTTAGTCATCAAAGAATTTGAAAAAGAAGCAGAACTATTTCATAAAAATATAAAATAATTTATAAATATGCTTGGTCGAACAGAGTGTTCAGGCATATGCTTGTTGTAATCACAAAAAATTTTTTATAAATGTACAATAAAAGGAACCGAAAATCTTTTCTCATTTATAGTTTGTAACAGAAAATTTTTATGAATGTAATTTTAAATGACTAGAATACTTCTTATAAAAATTACATAATGAAATATAATCAATAATAAATATTTATACACTTGTTGAAAATATTATATTATAATATTATATTTTTATAAGTGCCTGCATTGTAATATCAATGCTTCTATAATATCAATGTTATTTTATAATTAAATTTTAATATAAAAAATAATTCTAAATAAACTTTAAAAGCAGTCAAAACATGATTGAGACAATAATAAAAGATAAACGAATCCATGAATTTATAAATTGTGAAAAAATACAGATCATTCAATAATAATATAATTAATGAAGGGTAATTTATTTAATGTTATAACTAAAATAAGAATGCAATTGTGCAATTACACTCGGCTTATTGGATATATATATATATATATATATATATAATTTATAACATTCAAAGAACATAAGTTTAATTAAATTAAGTCGGAATATTTATTAAGCCATTTGAAAATATGCAAATATTGAGAATTTTATATGAATACCTATAAATCATGAATTAATTATATTTTGTAAAAATAAAAATAAATATTCCAAGGATCTATTACTTTACTATTTCATAAGTAATTCTTTATTAATAAATATACAATATATTAATATATTGTTTTTTAATTCTTTTAAAAAGTCTCTTTAAAATAACTTCAAAGATCATTCGATCTATCAAACAATTTTAATGAGATTCTTAGCTTGTATAAGCTATATTTTTATGTAATCATCACTATATAAATTTTTCCTTTTAAATAGAAATTTCGTTTTTCTGACATCAATATTTTCATTTAAAGTATAATTAAAGAGACATTATACTCGTTAGAAAAAATCAATAGCTCTCCTTTACAACTAGATCCTTAACATTTTAT
>NW_011948415.1:12081504-12084328 GCF_000503995.2 Ceratosolen solmsi marchali
AGAGAGAGAGAGAGAGAGTGAGTGAGAGAGAGTAAGAGAGTTTGTTCGGTTTATTGAGTGGAGGGGAGGGAACGAGAAGGAACATCTAATGGCGTCGAATGTCAAGTCTCAAGAGCGAGGCACTGCCATGCGGACACGATCGATGAAATCTTTCGTCCGAGTTTAAGAGAAGTAGGTCAGAGGTTCGCATTCGAGAAAACTCGCTTTTCCAACTTCACAAATTGTTGAAATAATAAAAAAATTATATTATGTTTTCAACAAACTCTTGTTATTTTAATCGATGTAAATCGAGAATAAATCTAAAGAGCAGGGAAGTGTCAAAGATAAGTAGGGACAGGGAAAACGAAAATTGGAAAAAGGGCAAGAGAGTATGAAAGAGAAAGAGAGAGAGAGAGAGAGAGAGAGAGAGAGAGAGAAAGAGAGAGAAAAAAAAGAAAATAAATAATATGGGAGAAAGCACCGCCACGTGATATAGCTGCATTTTGTGACTACAATTAATTCAAATAATTAACTGCTTAATTACAGAGTTAATTATCGTAAGGAAGATACGAAAAGAAATAACCTTCACAAAATGGCCAATATAATTGTATATTGTGTGAATCAAATAATAGCCTCTGGTTTTATGAAAGAATATATATTTTTAAAGGGTATTTATTTTATGTTGAAGGTCCTAATAGTTATTACTGAATGGCTTTTGTGAAATTCAATTTAAAAAGGAATGTGTGAAAATTTTAAAAGTTTTTAAAAAAATTTTAAAGTTCATTATTGAATCCCGTAAAATCGACACGTATAATTAATGAAATTGAATTTGTGAACAAATTATTCGGCGGTTAATATATAGACTTTTGATCTACTTTATTCATAAATTAGTTTTGATCATCTATTATAGATTTAATAATTTAAAATAAATTTTCGAAAATAATAACAAATAAAAATAAAGATCAACAATTGAAGTCTATGACGAATTGACCAATTGATTAATCATTTATATTAAAATGTTTATTAATACAATAAAATTTTCTTCTTTATAAATTTACGATTATTTTATTATTACTAAAATCCTAAATAATAAATTTAAAATTTTGAAAAATTACAGCACATTATTAATTAATAAAAATTTATAGTACAATTTCTATTTCTATACATATATCTATACACTATATATACGATATACGATATATATATATATATATATATATATATATATATATATATATATATATATATATATATGTACGTATAATTTTTATTAATTAACCAGCTATTGCTCATTCATATTTAATTTAGCTCTTTAATTTACAATAACGTCGATCATACAAACTAAAACTAATAATCGTAAAATATAAAGTTAAATATTAGTTAAAAATGAAATAAAAATCGAACTTTGTGAATGTTTATTGTAAAAAAAGAAAATTCGCTTTAAGAATGTAATTGGAACGAATAAAATATAAGGATTTCTGTATCATTGAATTTTTCAATAAATTTTCATATCGTAGAAGCAGACAAATGAAACTTTTCAACTAATATATTTTGCTCGAAACTCTATTATAATTAAGAAATTTTTCCGTAAAAATTTTTCTAAATTATTAATAATTCATTTTTTAATTTTACAGTCCTTTTAAAAATTAAAATAAAAGTGGTGTAGTTCGTAAAGCATATAATTATCAAATTCATAAAAATATATATGTATATTCTTTTTACTTAATCATTAAAACTGCATTCTTAAGTATTTTAAATTCAGCGGTCAGAATTTATCATATATTTAAAATTTCCCGATTTAAATGATAATTTTTTAATGTTAATTGAAAACTAAGTCACATTACATTTTCAGAATAAAGTTTAAACGCTGTTTATGATATAGTAAACTCATAGAATAAACATTTTACTAATTAATAAGCTTCCATGTTGATTGAAAAGCATGAATATTAATTTCTCAACGTATATTCAGTGCGTCATATAATTTATAATAAACGTTATCCTATAATAATGTTGAAAAAATTGAAATAATACTAATGCTGGATATTTTCAAAATTGTACCACATCATTGAACGCCTACATGAAAACTATTTAACGCTAGTAAGATGTATAGTGAACGGGATGGGATGGTAATGACACAATTGTGCACAGTCCATCGTCCATGAATGATCGACTCGTCACAACTCATCTACTCTTTCATAAATAATATAAGCAATCTTATAAAATTTTCAGCAACTCCATAAGCGCTTATAGATTGAGCTCTCCGTGGCCATAAGGCTTTTCACGCTCAATCCACTTTTAAAACATTTCCGAACGGCAGTTAACATATCGGCACGAAGCATTTGACTGATGTACGAGAGGCCAAGAAAAAAAAATGGCGCATTAGGAAGGGACTGTAGCACGTAAAAGGTCTAGCAGCAGTGGCGAGCGGGTCCGATGTCGGCCCTAATCCTCAGCTTAATGGTCTTTGCGAGTATGAAAGCGGAGCGTCATCGAGACGTAGAAAGCAGGAAAGCGAGGTGAATCGATCATATATGCACGTGTTGTTAAAAAAAAAAAAAAAAAAAAAAAAAAAAAAAAAAAGAAAAAAAGAAAAAAGAAAAGAAAAAGAAAGAAAGAAAGAAAGAGAAAGATAAAGAAAAGCGCGAGGAAAATCGATTTTCGTCATCGACGGGTCGTTCCGACGTCTTCTCGCGAGCTCAAGTAGTACGCCAGCGTGTGCGCGTGTACGCAATAAGGAAAGACAAGCGATGGGAGTCGGGGGTGTGCTTTTCCCTGCGCCTTCCACGCGATCGATGCCAGCTAACGAAAGCAATGAGATAGAAAAAAAAAAAAAAAAAAAAAAGAA
>NW_011948415.1:12084638-12100370 GCF_000503995.2 Ceratosolen solmsi marchali
AAAAAAAAAAAAAAAAAAAACAGAAATAACAAATGCGCGATACACGGCCTTCGACCGAGAAGCAACTGACCTCATGGTGTCACCCACCACCCTCCCCCGTGTCCGTGAGCGCGTTTCCGCCACCCACCGTGTACATGCGACAAGAGCGACGAACGAGGCCTCGTGCGCATCCGATTCGAGCGATGTCACTCGTAAAGTCTTGTTGTTCTTCGCGTCTTGGAAATGCCAGGGAAAAGCCCAGGGAAGAATTTCGCGTAACAATGGGGCTCGACCGAGCTCCATTATTATCATCGCTCTTACAATGTTAACGTTAAGTGCGCGCATTGAATACAAATTGTGTAGAATGTAGAAGGTCGAGGGGAGGAAATCCGAGTTGAAATCACTGTCAAAGTAGAGCTGGATACAATTTGTTCAATAGAAGTAGTCACCGAGTGCTCGACCGACGGCATTATTGTCGGCAAAGCTTATTATTATTATTATTATTATTATTATTATTATTATTATTATTATTGTTATTATTATTGTTATTATTGTTATTGTTATTATTGTTATTATTGTTATTGTTATTATTGTTATTGTTATTATAGATCGAGCCAGGAGGGAATGGCATTGTATCTCTCCGACGTACGATAAATAATTTCCAATTTCATATCGTTCATTGCCGAAGACGGCTGCTCGACCGAGTGCCGTGAAATCGAGTGCGAATCGCCGTGTCCGGGGCACCGCAACACCCGCCAAAGATCCGCACGCACCTCGGCTCTTCCAGCTGGTTAACAGGGTGCTGGCCGAGGATAATTCGGTTGATCGGAGACGAGCGCGAAAGAGGTTATCCGTGATTCGGTGGGGGCAAATGGGAGGGCGAGGCTTTCATCGGGGGTTGAAACGGCAAAAAATCGCGGGAGAGAGCGTCGCCAGGGAGTCGCCCGTGAAGCGGGAACGGGAGGAGGGCGGAGGCGCCCGCCGCTATTTATTCGATCGAGCGAAACAGATATAGAGGCTGGGCGGCCCCCGGCGTGACGTAACAGCCGTGGCCGATGCGGGGCGCCCTGACGTCATTGGCGTGCGACCCGCGGCTCCGGAGCTGCGGTCCAGCCGGGTATTTTCATACCGTCCGCTGCATACCTCCCGCCCGTTCCCACTCTGCGGAATTTCGATTCCGCGCGCACTATTTTCGCGCGCGCGTTCTTACGGCGCTCCGGGGGCGAGATCCGCGCCGTTTACACCGTTCGCCCGAGTTCAAAATAGTTCGGGCCATCTTCGTCCCTCTCCACGACCACCTCCGCCGCTAACATCATCTTCCTCCTCCTCCTCCTCCTCCTCCTCTTCCTCCTCCTCCTCTTCCTCGTCTCCTTCATTATTTTCCAATTCTTCGTCGTCTTCAAATTCTTCATCTTCATCATAACTCTCCTCCTCCTCATCCTAATCTTCCTCCTCCTCCACCTCCTCATCCTCCACCTCCTCATACTCATCCTAATCTTCCTCCTCCTCCACCTCCTCATAATCATCCTAATCTTCCTCTTAATCTTAATCTTAATCTTCCCCCTCCTCCACCTCCTCATCCTCATCCTCCACTATCTTCCACCAACTTTATCGCCATCGCCATCCCCCACTCAACCGCTCAAACTACCGCCACTACCCATCACCCTCGACGATTTCAGCCTGGCAACCTGCCCCTCCTCCATCGCCGATTTTTTTTCACTTCGCCGACCGGCCGTCCAAATTCACTTGCCTACTTGTTCACGGAAGCTTTGCCGTTAGGGCAAATGTCGAACCCGCTACGAATATGCGACGGAAGGGCTGCTTTTGCAATTGGACGAGGCAACTTCACCAGTAGCACAATAATCCGACCTTATCGTAAATAACTTCCGAGAAACATTTGAGAAGCAATTTAGCTGTGCGAGGGCGGGGGACGGGACAAAAACGGCTCTCGAGCTCGGCAGTGTTTCCACTTAGACTCCGACCGGACAACTTTGGTCGAGCATTGGAAAACGAGAGCCAGAAACATAATCAAAGGGCAAAGAGCAACGGCCCCAGCGCACTTTCTTCGAGCTACGATGCTTATCGCTTACCGGCGGCCACGGGGGAGCGTGGAGGCCAGAGGTTGGAAAAGAGAGAAGAGCGCGGAGGTGGGCTTGAAATTTTTAAGTACTTCTCGGTGGCGGCAGCGACGGCGACGACACCGACTTCGATCGCGCAGTCAAGGGCGCTTCGCGATCGCGACTTTGAAAAGCGAGCCCTTACCCGAACGGACGAACGGCCCGGGAGCTTACCCCGCCCCCAGCCCCGCAGACGCACGTGCTCTCGATGGATGCGCGACCCGGATGCTTACACCCGAGATTTATTAATACACTCGTGGTGGCCCTCTTCTCTGCTCACTGGCGGCTGTATTTTGACGTCAGCTCGCTCTTTTGCACCGCTGCATATGTATTGGCGATCCAGCGCGGTCGCACACGTACGTCGATGCGGACGTATAACGGAAGGAAACGCGCTGTGGCGCACCCGCGAGATCATCTCGCGGCTTGCCTTTACTCCGATAACGCGCAAGCGAATTATAAATTTGACAGCGGTGCCAACTATTTATCTGCTCTCCAATTGATATTCTGACATGTGGAGTTACAGTCGCGCACCACTGCCTCGAGTAATTTTATACTTTCGATTTAACGTATGTATAGGTAGGCGTGTTTTTTTTTTTTTTTTTTTTTTTTTCGATGACTAGAGGCGAAATTCACTTTTATACAGCAATATTATGGCTATTTTGTATTTGACTCGCGAGTGTTGCCTACTTAAATAAAGAATTTCCTTGGTTTCGGCCTTCGGTCTACCCTCATTATTCTTCTTGTTACAACGTGACTCTGATTCATTTGTGCGTTGCTGCGTCGCGCAGAGAAAGTCATACCTAATGCACTTACAACTTACGCGCCGATACATATAATTTCGTCTGTAGGCAAAAAAAAAAAAAGGCTTTGTATAGATTGCATTAATTAATGGTGAAAGTAGCGCGAAAATTGTATTTTGATTTGGTAAATTCATCGCTTAGGATAAATATTCATAAGTTATATTGTTAATGCGAAAGCTTTATCAAGAGCTTCATTACCTTTGAAAATAGACGTAAGATAGATTCGACGTATTTATAATGAATTTGAATTATCCTATAGCAGTTGAGATATGTTAATTAAATGGTAGTCTATACGTATCCTATAATTATTATTATTATTATTATGGGCATGAGATTAGACAAATTATCGTAATGTTACAATTTCGAAACAAGTTTTTTCGAAGCAATTTGCTTATCCGATTTTCCATCCATTTTCCTTTTATAATTGTCGAAATTAATTCGAATTCTAATGCCTTCTACATATAACCTTTTAATTATATTCTATCCATAATTACATTATATATAAAAGATTCATTATTGACTCGTTCACTGACTAACAAGTTCCGGCTAAAATACACTTTAGAATGCTTCGAACCTACAATAATTCATTACAGCTATGAGTATTAATAAACTATGAACTATTTAGATAGGATGACAGTTACTTTTTTAGGGTCAACCTCTATTTTTAGGATAAAATATTAATTAGATATACGTTATGTATTTACATATGAAATAGAAGATAAAGCGGCGAGTGCACGAGCGATCGTGTAGTGAATAATTTTCATTGTAAATCAAGAATGTAAAGAAAATGTTTTAGATGTTTGATACAATTTTTAAAATGATAGATTCAAATCTTGCGGCGATTACTCCTTTTCGCGAGCAAATAACACGAGCCATTATTGGAATCACTATCTGCGTATGATTCTTTAAAACATTTCTACACAAATATGTATTTACGACGATGAATCGCTAATGGCAGCTGTGCTTTATCAATGCGCCTTGAAAGGATCTTTAATACAATTGATGCCTGCAAACTATTTTACGGGAGTTAGAAAGTTTGATAAATCTACGCGTGTACGATGATTCATAAAAAGATGTAATAACGAATGAATTGAAATTATTGGTACATCGGATATTAGATTTCCTCGCTTTATTCCTTTCAATCGTAACTAAAAATTTTTGTATCTCTTCATTTTAAACTTATCTTAACGTATTTTACAATTTTGCAAATACTTTTGCACGGTATTTGTATGTTACTTTGTACTTTTACTCGTATGCTGTTTTACTGTTGCGACTTGTGCTTCGATCCGTTATCCCGTGTGTGTGGGTAAAACTTGCTGGATAAAAGCCTTGTCGATCGACCATTAGAACGAAGTATTTCAATAGAGTAAAGATAAAGTCGTAGAAAATATACGGGAATAATAATATTATGTTTTGCAATAAGTTTAGCTTCAATCGCACCGTGCAATCCAATGTCAGGAAAATTCGAATAATCAATGAATCTAGTGAGCGCGAATATCGTTGCTCAGTAATTGCTTTATATTCTCCTCCTGCTCCTTCTCCTTCTCCTTCTCCTCCTCCTCCTCCTCCTCCTCTTCTACCACCCTCACCCCCACCCAACCACCATAAATAATTTACACGTTTATTGTGCGCGTCTTCGTTTTTCTTTGATTTACTTCTATTTTTTTCTTGTTTGCGATCCCTTTAATTTCCTTTGCCCAATTCAGTAATCGATTCGCATTCTTACAAATTTATCGACCGCAAACCTCAACGTCGTCTCGCATCTATAATTTAATATTTCACCTTTCTAAATTTTCGATAGTTTTCTTCAACACTTTCTGGATTATCTTCGCTATGTACCCTTATATACCCTTTGATTCATCGTATATTAGAATAAAATGGCGCGTTTATATATCGTAATGCATTAGCTAAAGTGACGTATGAAATTTTTATTTAATATATTTGATCTTTAAAATTAAGTTTATACAATAATAGTCATTTATTCGAATTCGACAATTTCAGTGAAATTATTTTAATAGAAATATGCATGTGGTTGAATGTCATTGAATTACCGTAATAACTTTCTCAAGCAATTCCTTTCTATCTTAAATTATAAACATTCTTTCTTACGTTTTTTTCTTCTGTAAATTTATTTATTATATACTAATGTTAATCCCGATAAATGTGATATATCTTATATTTTATCTTAAAAATAATTGGCCATTTATTTAATAAAAAATTATCGCATTGTAATATAAAATTGATAGGATGGTACTTTAAAAATCAAAATATTATTTAAAAATAATGTTTACACATTTGATTATTTCATATTCATATTCATAGATTTAAGTGAAAGAATTTTACATTCTTTTATATTTACCCAAATTAAAATTATTCATTGACTTTAATCAAAAGAATTTTCGCGCATAATTAATAATAAGTTTCTTAAGTTACAAAATTCTTTTCTTTATATTCTGAATTAAAAATGTGATTTTATAAAATATAATTCTTTATAACGGATGCTATTATAATTTTATGTTTAAAATTGTCATATTGAAGACTTACGTATTTTCATTTTACTAAATTGCCTTTTAAGGTCGCTTAAATAGATTATTACATCTCTATAGTAAATATTCGTGAATGCTGTGCAACAATTTACTCAAATTAATTAAAATAATAAAAATATAATTGATATGTATGTATAATGCACTTAGCAAATTAATTTTTTCATATAAAATAAAAATAAAAATTAACCTCTACTGATAAATATTTAAATTAATAAGCATGAATTGCATTGAATTAAATGAATTGCATAATTAGTCCGATGTTAAAGAACTTTTGCTCAATATAGATTAAAGAACATTAGACATAGAGATAGATATAGTAAATCATCATTACGATAACAATTCCGATAATTTAATTACATACTTTTCTTACTCTTGATAATAATGTTAAATACCATGTAGAAGAAATTTTTATTATAATAAAGCTAAAAAGAAACATTAATAAATAAAACATAACTAATCCAAAATGCAATATACAGACAATTATTACTTTGAGCTTTAATCGATTATTTATATTACTGTTTTATATATTCATAAAGTTTAAATTATACTGAAATAATTAATTAAAACTCTTCGTATAATTCAGTTTTATTGTATGAAAATATTTATATACAATTAATGAATTTAACACTTATTAAATAAATAATTGTTTTAATAGATTGAAATGTATAAATCCCTGATATTTGTTACTTTATAAAAAAAAAAAAAAAAAAAAAAAAAAAAAATACTATTATGCATTTCCTACAAAATAATATTACATCTTACTCAAAAAAACTTGATAAAGTGTTCCTTGTTATCGATCTATTAAATTTTTACACACTTTATACATATAAAGAATACTAAATATAATAGAATAAATACCATAGAATTATAACTAAATATGAAATTATATACAGATTTATTGAAATAGAAAATAAAAATAAGTATGCAAGAATAAAAGATACTAAATTATTGCATTTTACATTATCAATATTAATAATGGAAAAGACTTAATCCAATGGATTAATTATAATAAGCTAGAAATTAATTATTATTTTATAAAATAAATGGTATTCGTTGTAAAAATTCATTAAAAAAAAAAAATTAACTCATGTTTTTAAATTACAATTTAAATTGTTCTTATAATTAAATAATATTATTCTTAAATAATTGTTCGCATCTCTAATTAAAATTTGAATATAATAACAGTATATTAGTGCTTTAATTTACAGACAAATAGAATTTTCACTTAAAATAAAAGAATCAATTAAAAAATTATATTATAAAAGTATTTTCCCAGAAATTTTCACAATTATAATTCATAAACTGCTAAATACTTTAATTGATATAAAAGGATAAGTTATTACTACAGAAATTAATTCGTTAATTTTATTGACTCTGTTAGAATAAAATGATATTGATTATTAAGTAGACGATTATTGATACACTTATTAGAGCATATTAGAGAATAATAATGTATACACACTTTCTTCAATAATATCTACAAATATGTAAACAACTATTTAAATAAGAGATGTGCTATTGATTACAGGATTGTAAATGCTTAATGTTTTCGATTGTATTATGTTTATCAATCACTCTAGCTTTAATGAATGACAGGGAAAGTACGCGTGTGAAAGACAGACTGAGAGAGAGAGAGAGAGAGAGAGAGAGAGAGAGAGAGAATACTTGGTGAAGTGGAAGGAAAAATAATTATGAACGTCCGACTCGAGGTTCATTAGCGCAATTCGTCCAATTAGCATCGTTAACAAAATTTCTTTTCCACATAACATTATTCTTGGCATTTGCAAAATAATAATGGCTCTATTCTATCTATAAATGTTTAACAATAGCGAATTATTTCCAATGAAATAATAAATAATCATTTTGAATATAATATTTTCATTAATTTCGGGTATACCGACTAGTTTATATTGACCATTCATGAATAGAATGAGTTATAATTTAATTTAAATATAAATTTATAGCCAATTTTGATAATGGTTAATTTACCGAAGAATTATAAAACTTCCTGTAGTACATTAGAAGTAAAAATAAATGATATATATTTAAAAATATATTAAAATAATTCATTGAGAAAATAATTTTTGCTCTATTTTTATTTACGTTAAAATTTAATCTAATTATTATTATTATTATTATTCCACAATATAATATTTATTAATTTACAATTTTAAATAAATCAATTTAAAAACTTTTTTTGTTTTATAAGATAGAAAGTGCTATTACAAATCACAGCGATAATTAAACATATTGTTTATGAAAATATTTGATCTGGTGTTATATTTATAATATTGATAAACAATTAGTATTTTGATAATTTTTTTATTATATTAATATCACGTTAACGATACCAATGTTTGTTAGCAGGGAATTAGTTAATACTTGTAATAGAAAAGGCATTGCATAATTAATATTATAATTTTAATTTAAATATTGACTTTCGAAATTTTTATCTTCTTAATTAAATAAATGCTCATGCCATCAATGTTTTGAAAATCTTTGTTTTTACTATTGAGATACAATTCACAGTCAGATCAATTTTATTAAATTAAGCTAAGAGATATATTTAATGAATGTTCAAAGGATAATTTTTCACTATAAAATTAAGAAAATGTATCTATGTAATGGGAAGATAATTCTTATATTAATTTATATTTATAATTATATTTTCACGTCTTATACCTTAGAAACTTCAATATTTTAAGATATCGTATTAATACTATCAGGACGAAAATGAAAAGTTTATGGATTTTATATTATTTGAGAGTATTGAGTTATGAGATTATTCGTCTTGAATTATATTCATATAACAATATTGATTACAAACAGCAACTTGACAACGCAAACCATTAAGTAATCGATACCTTTTTTACCTTCTACCATAACTATAATTGTCAATATAATAAAATATTATATATACGTTTGCAAGATTGAAATTACGAAATATGAAATTGATTAGAAATCCAAATGATTTATGTAAATTTCTCAACTACTGTCATTACCATGAGCCAAAAATATTGTAATATTAGTCTTACTGTAAGCTTAGAATAAATATGATAGTCTTCTTGATAAAAATTTATAATTTTTAAGCATATCGGTTATTTTATATTAATTCTAGTGCTATGAACTTAATAAAAAATAATAATAATAATAAAAAAAAAATAATAAAAAATAATAAAAAAATAAATAGAGAAAATTGAATAACTTTGAAAACAAATGCATAATGTTTGAATGATCTGAAGCGCTCAGTAATGAAATAATTGAAGTACAATTCTCCAAACGTTCATTTAGTATGTTCCATTGAAAATCATTTAAAATTGTAGTGGAACAAAGTTGCGATTACAAGATAAAATTCTTTATAATATAATATACCAAGATTATGTGAATATTGAGTAAGGTATATTTTGTCTTGAAATGAAAATGACAAATCATGCTTATTTTAAAGAATAATATTTTTAATGAGGATAATTGGATAAGTTATCGTGGCCCTATCGTTCCAGTCGTTACAAATGTTTATATTTGTTGGGACATCGATGAAATACTTTATGGTGGCAATTTCCTTACAAGCACGGGCCATCGCAATTGCTTACAAAGACAATCGAATTGCCGGTTTTGTATTATAAATAAATTAGCGACCCACTTGGAGGTTTGATCAGTAATGAACCGTACGAATGCTCGGTAAATCAAATCTATTCCAAGGTGATAGGACGTTGAGAAAGCCGACATACTACTCATCGACCATTAGACGGAACAAATTTCCTGCTCGAGCGCAAGTCCCACAAAAGATGAAACATAATAATGAAATAAGAATTACGTTCTCGCGTGTCCGCTTATTTAAAAAGCCGAGAAATCATGAACGAGAGCACAGAGCACTTGCATGCTGCCAGACGCTTTAAATAAAAAGTGCGAGTAAAAGCCACGGGTTCGTGCTAATTAGGGCGCGGAATGAATTAACCGCGACTGCGCGCTAATCTATTGAATAACCGAGGCGTTAATATATTATAAACGCGCGCAGGCGCCCCGTCGACGTAACTGGGTCGTTTGCCGGGAAATCGCACGCCAGTCATTTATTACGGCAGAGGTGTGAGTGAGACGCCCCCGTGCCACCCCACCGGAACAGGTGCGGCCTCTATTAAATTCGCACTCGGCTTTCACCCTTTAGCATCATTATTGCGTACGAGTGTGGTTGGTACGAGGGACTCAACTTTCTTGAATTAAAGGCTTTATTGGATTGAGGAAGTATGGTTGGCTGTGGTCATTTGCGCTCGCCTGCGCTCGCCTGCGCTTCCTTATCGGAGGAGCAACCGAGGTGCCTTAGCCTTATTGCCTTGGATGGAGAAAAGGCCGAACGGACGAACGTGGATTAGTTCACATTGAGTGGAAGTGTAAGGTTGCATCGGGTACATCGATGTATCAATCTGCCTCGGGTACACAGATGACCGCTACTTCACTTCCATAAACATAATCGTTTCGATGCGCTCCGAGCGATTGTCGACATCCTTTTACTTTCGGCACGAACTGTGTTACAAAATTGCGTAATTCGCAGTAGACGTGCTAGGTATTAAAAATTGTTATAACGAAGCAAATGTATTTGGAGAAAATTAATAAATAAATCGAGCCCTTCAATGAGAATTCTCGTTCGAATCAAGATAGTTAAACGAAGCTCGTTAAAAGTAAGAAAAATAAGAACACTCTAAAAATTTAAGTAATAAAAGTAGAATTGTATTGCAACGGCAAAATATTACGGCAAGCTGGTAAAAGAAAAACAAAACAAAATAAAACAAAAAATTAATATTGCTCCTTGAAAGAAAGAAAATATATATATATATATATATATATATATATATATATATATATACGTAGACGATCAAGATTGTGTAGCTGCCTTGGTGATAAGAAAGTTCAGGTAATAACAGAAAAGCTTTAATATTAAGAGCGAGACGTCTCTCGCTTCTTCGCATTTACATTTTTACTGTTTGTATTTGCGGCAAAATACAATTAATTCATTCAATTCCCTAGCCCCGCAAGTATATGCAGAATAATAATTCTTACGAGGGAGATAATTAAAATTTTTAAAAGCAATTCTTTAAAGCATATTTTTAAAAACATATCTTCAATTATCTCAGAAATTTCCAAGTAAAGTTATATAGAGAAGAAAAGTCGGTCAGTGGTTATAAAAATTCTACGTTCTTACAAACTTTTAAATAGGTGATTGCAATTTTATTCAATTTAGCTTGAAAAATCAATATATTATTATCCTATTCGCATATTACATATAACAATGAATACCTTATAAAATTTTTATATCATATAATTATTAAAATATTTTTCAAGCCAATTACAATTTATAAATTATAGCGTATTTATTCAAATGGGCGCTCGCGCCTCTCTCCATATGTTAAACATACTTTAGTCAAATAATATTTACGCTATGTAAATTATAACTTGATAAATTCGATGATAGTTCCTTTGAATTTTAATGCTACATCGCCAATGACACTAAAATACATATTCAATAAAAATTCTAGTACTTCGTTTAATATATTTGGAAATATATGTCACCGAGTCAACTATTCGCTTTTTATAACTTTTATAAATCCTGTGCAGAATATCATAATCAAATATACCATTCGTAAAAATACATTTCATAAAAATATAATTCTCAATTATTAACAAATGAGTATTGAATTGAAAGAATATTATTCTTTTTATGTTGCGTATAAGAAAAATAAATGAAGCCTGTAATATATTTGTATATTTATACTGTGCAATCAATAAACATTTATCTCTTTTTTTTCTGCAGTTTTCTTTCATTTCGCATTTTGAAATTGATACATTTAAAATTGTATCCCAAGCTATATTCTCAATATTTTTTTTACCAATCTTTTCCTATTTTTAGCTGCACAATTATTTTCTCATTTATCCAGTGCAAATAATAAATTCTTCCTATTATTAAATTGATCTGCATAAGGAAATTTTCTATAGTAGCGTGCCATTGATTTTTCAACTTCAACTGTATTGAAGGATTTTCACTTCCTGCTTAAAGCAATATTTTTCTGATTTTATTAAAAGAATTGAAAGATTTGTAATTAAGTTTGCCAATGATATGTATTTAATGTTCACTATTTAACACCAATAATTTATAATATCGGATTAAACAATATAGGAAATAAAAAAAATCCATCAATTAATATAATATATAAGAAATCAGTGGAATGAAAATGAAAAAATAATTAATGAACTATTTTTAAGAATAAAATCTGTATTTCCTTCTTTTTTTTCTATTTTTTTTTTTTTTTTTTTTTTAATTTAACATAATTATTTAAATATTATATATATATATATATATATATATATTATAGAATAAAATAGCATTCTAGATAAAAATAATTATTACAAAGTATATTTTAAATATATATTTTAAAGTTAATTAAGTCTACATTAAGAGGTTTAATTAATAATCTCTAAAGAGAAATTAAGACGATTCTTTGTATAAAAATGTAATATAAGTAAAATATAATATAATGTGACTAGATATTTTTTAAATTTTTTGTATAAAAGGATATATTTGAATAAATTTTCATTGCTTATCGTTAATCTGCACACACTTGGCTCTAAGGTTATAAAACAAAAGACTTTCTAGATAAAATTGGCTAGTTAAAAAGGGAAAAAAAAGAAAAAAAAGGAATATAAAAACTATTGTAATGATTAAACAAAATTTCATTACGTTAAATAAAATAATACATATATGAAAAACGGAAACGTACTGTTGCTCTATAAATAAATTTAGAAATAAATGAATCACATTGTGCTTTTAATCGTTAACCTGGCGATAAATATTACTAGTATTCAAACATTTTCTAATGCGATTATTGAGCGTAACGTTAGAAAATGAATCTTGAGTGTTGTATTGTAAAGGGTCATCGAGTAGGCAGAAAAAAGAAATTTTTTATATCGATTTTTCATGAGATAGTAGACAAGTTTGTAAATAATAATAATATCTGACATAGCGATCAGTGTAAAAACTAAGCTTCAAATTTTAATAAAAATATTTTAATAAATTCGTATTACAAGAAGAAGAAGAAGAAGAAGAAGAACAAGAAGAAGAAGAAGAAGAAGAAGAAATTATAAGGGATAAGCAAGAGTTTTGTTTTAATTTTTGTTCTTCTTTCTTTTTAAATAACATTATAACAAAAGTTTTGCTTATACATCATGAGGAATATTTATAAGACATTATTAAGCTGAAAAGACGTTCCAATAAGAATGCTTTTTCCTAGTAAACAGTTATTTCATATAAAATTATTACTTCTTTACACACGAGATATTTTCAAGAATTTCTAAAATACTCGAGTAAGAAATAATAATTTTACTCGAACGGAACTCCTTCATCGAGGACAATATCGATGCCTCGGAGTGAATTTATTCTCGGAATCGTATTTAACATGTTTCTTTTAAAACAATAGGCGCTTTCCTAAATATATTAAATCAATAGATAGCAAACTTTAACTATTTATACTTTATAAATATTGAGTAAAGTTTTGAAGAACCGTCGCATTATATATAGTTTTTCCATCACAATTCAGAAATCGGAAATACGGAAAAGCTATTGCCATCAACAAACAAAATGTCCACCTTTTTCATTTTTCACGAATGAAACATATCGCCTCAATGCTAAAAACAAAAACTTGGATATAATCAGTCATTCCTACTTATCACCTCACATATTTCATCTTAACGGAGTGACAAAACACACTCGGGAATGAAACTTCCTTTCTCCTCAAAGAAACGTCAACTGCTATGACTCGTAGCCCAATGACTTTTTTTTCTCCCTCCTATTTACCAACTATTTCGATTTTTCTTTCCCTTCCCTCGGGCTGACATCCCTTCCCCGAGCGACAACCAACCGAGCTAAAAGATCGAGAGAAAAAAATGACTTTACCGAGCAATTTACGCATAGGATGTGAAGACAATGTGAATGTCGGAGTCACGCAACCGCGCGTATTCCTGGCCAGGCGATGACGCCAAGCAGCGCACGTGCCTTCGCTTTCCTCACTCTTTAATGAACTTGTCAATCACTTGATTTACTAACGAATTCCGTCGATACTCAAGGGCCTCCGTTTGAGAGGGAAAATTCGTGAAAGGAAAGCGTGCCTCGCGAGACAATACAGATGACGAGATCCCGAACTGTTGAGGATATTGAGGCAGGTAAGTAAATATAAGGTTAAGGTATCGTTGAATAATCGAAATATTCGAAACGACGGGGGAATAATCTAGAGTAAATTCTCGAGGGAATAGGGCTTGATGAATTCGTAGCTCATTGTTTATAATATCGATTTCCAACTCGGATTTCTAGTTTTTATTTGCACAACAATCTATATTATTCTTGGGATTTTATTCAAGACAATTACAATTACAATCGACAACGAATCACTAAAACTGTTAAATCTCATATATAATTTAATTATACTTATGTAAATAAGAAAAATATTAGTTTTATACTAACAACATTACCCAATATTTTTTTTAGTAGATCATTCAAAGTTCGTTTAAACATTATTTAATAAATTAACATGACTTTTATATCAACTTGCGCAATAAAAACTAATACTCTTAAATGTTTTAACTAAACTTTTAATTTGTACAATATCATAATTGCGTATTAATCATGAAATTCAATTAAGTACTTCAGTTATGTTAATAAGAATACAAATTTGTTAACCATAATAATAAACTCCACTAATTAATATGCATTTATTTTAATAATCTATAGGCATATAGTGTACGCACTCGTTCTTTTTCGCTTACTCACTCTAATTCGCTTTCTTCTTTTTGTCGTAGCCGATCATTTATTCTTAGGCTATTATAGAGATTTTAATTTAATTAATGCATTTTTAAAATGTACAAAAATATGCATGAGAATAATAAGCTCAAATTTATATATATATATATATATTTTTTTTTTTTTTTTTTTCTGAATACAATTAAAACTGAATTTCTAATAATTCAGAGATTATATGTATCAATGTTAATTAAAAAAATCTAAATTTCGTGTGTGTGTGTGTGTGTGTGTGTGTGTGTGTGTATAAGCTGAAAATGTTATAGATATAAACAATTTGTTCCAATTTGAAACAAAATTTAACTTGATTCATGCAGGCATTATACAGCGATAATTACAATAAATTCCTAAGCATACTTATGCATAATCGTATAAAAATATCATAAAAACTAAAAAGAAAAAAGTATTTACAAGAAAAAAAGACGATGCTATATTTACTCATGTAATTGATTTTTTATATGCCTTCTTTTATCGATAAAAGAAAAAAAAACAATTTACAATTACATTCAATAAAACGTATTAATCTGCCATTCTCTTATTAGTTGCTAATCCTTCAAATTAATTAGTTAAATACGTATTAAATGCAACTCTGAGCTTATAATTGATATTAAACATTTAAAAAATCTTATTTATGAATACGAGTTCTACTTGGATAGCCTAACGATTAGATATATTTTTTTGCTTAGGAAATATTTTGTTTGAAAAAAAATGTCTAATTTCATACATTAATTGGAAAATATTTTAAAATATCAGAGTCGAGTGAACCAGAGTTTATTTTCCAAAAAAAAAAAAAACAGATAAAAATTGTCTTGTAATTTTTAATTTATCGTGCTTTTTAATATAGAACAATGACAATTATGAATTGACATATACGATTGGCGAGTCTCAAAATTACCATAAACAAACCGCTTCGCTACTAAATCTACGTTAATGTTGCTACGAACGATATGCGTAATCCATGCAAACTATATGGTTCCCAGCAGCCCATTGGTTAACGCCAGCTGGTGCACTTGTAGCGTCGAGTGAACTCGGCGACATGGCGCATCCTCATTACCCGACGGCTCTTAATGGCTCTCAATGGCGCACCATGAATCTCCGCGATAAGAAAATGAAAGAATTGGGGCCTCGAACCCCGTACAGCAGCTGGGAAAGACTCACGCGGGCGGCGCGCACTTGGCCCTTCGGATCTATGCCAACGAAATGTCGCAAAGTCATCGAACCCACACATGCGCAAATACGGGGGGGGGGGGGGGGAGCTGGGAAAAGTCGGGAAAGCGTCGACGATCGGAGAAGCTGAGCCTGCCTCGCCCAGCAGCCGAGCGCGAGCGAGTAGAAGAACGAGGGACATAGAGGGATATGTAGAGCTAGAGAGGTTGGGTGGTAGGAAGGTAGGAAGGTAGGAAGGTAGGGAGGTAGGGAGCGAGTGAGTGAGGGAGGGAGAGTGGGAGGGAGGG